>NC_083495.1:2131638-2436157 GCF_905332965.1 Bombus pascuorum | reverse complement strand
TTACGTCATTACGTAATAGTATATACCGTTTTACGTCATAAGGTAATACTACATAACGTTATACGTCATTACGTAATGGTACATAACGTTATACGTTATAAGATAATACTACATAACGTTATACGTCATAAGGTAATACTACATAACGTTATACGTCATTTCGTAATATTATATGACGTTATACGTTAGTACGTAATAGTATATAACGTTATACGTTATTACGTAATAGTTTAAAACGATATACGTTATTCCGTAATAGCATATAACGTTATACGTCATTACGTAATAGTATATAACGTTATACGTTATTACGTAATAGCATATAACGTTATACGTCATTACGTAATACTACATAACGTTATACGTCATTACGTACTAGTATATGACGTTATAAGTCATTACGTAATAGTATATAACGTTATACGTCATTACTTAATAGTATATAACGTTATACGTTAGTACGTATTACTATATAACGTTTTACGTCATTACGTAATAGTATATAGCGTTATACGTTATTACGTAATAGCATATAACGTTATACGTCATTACGTAATAGCATATAACGTTATACGTCATTTCGTAATAGTATATAACGTTATACGTCATTTCATAATAGTATATAGCGTTATACGTTATTACGTAATAGCATATAACGTTATACGTCACTGCGTAATAGTATATAACGTTATACGTTATGACGTAATAGCATATAACGTTATACTTTATTACGTAATAGTTTATAACGTTATACGTTAGTACGTATTAGTATATAACGGTATACGTTATAAGGTAATTCTACATAACGTTATACCTCATTACGTAATAGTATATAACGTTATACGTTATAAGGTAATACTACATAACGTTATACGTCATAAAGTGATACTATATAACGGTATACGTTAGTACGTAATAGTATATAACGTTATACGTCATTACGTACTAGTATATGACGTTATACGTCATTACGTAATACTATATAACGTTATACGTCATTACGTACTAGTATATGACGTTATACGTCATTACGTAATACTATATAACGTTATACGTTAGTACGTATTACTATATAACGTTTTACGTCATTACGTAAAAGTATATAGCGTTATACGTTATTACGTAATAGCATATAACGTTATACGACATTACGTAATAGTATATAACGTTAGACGAAATAAGGTGATAGTATATAACGTTATACGTTATTACGTAATAGTATATAACGTTGTACGTTATTACGTAATATCATATAACGTTATACGTTATTACGTAATAGTTTATAACGATATACGTTAGAACGTATTAGTATATAACGTTTTACGTCCTTACGTAGTAGTATATAAAGTTATACGTCATTACGTCATACTATATAACGTTATACGTCATTACGTAAAAGTATATAACGTTATACGTTAGAACGTATTAGTATATAACGTTTCACGTCCTTACGTAATAGTATATAAAGTTATACGTCATTACGTAATACTATATAACGTTATACGTCATTACGTACTAGTATATGACGTTATACGTCATTACGTAATACTATATAACGTTATACGTCATTACGTACTAGTATATGACGTTATACGTCATTACGTAATACTATATAACGTTATACGTTAGTACGTATTACTATATAACGTTTTACGTCATTACGTAAAAGTATATAGCGTTATACGTTATTACGTAATAGCATATAACGTTATACGACATTACGTAATAGTATATAACGTTAGACGAAATAAGGTGATAGTATATAACGTTATACGTTATTACGTAATAGTATATAACGTTGTACGTAATTACGTAATATCATATAACGTTATACGTTATTACGTAATAGTTTATAACGTTATACGTTAGTACGTATTAGTATATAACGTTATACGTTATAATGTAATAGTATATAACGTTATACGTTATTACGTAATAGCATATAACGTTATACGTCATTACGTAATAGTATATAACGTTGTACGTTATTACGTAATAGTATATAACGTTATACGTTATTACGTAATAGCATATAACGTTATACGTCATTACGTAATACTACATAACGTTATACGTCATTACGTACTAGTATATGACGTTATACGTCATTACGAAATACTATATAACGTTATACGTTAGTACGTATTACTATATAACGTTTTACGTCATTACGTAATAGTATATACCGTTTTACGTCATAAGGTAATACTACATAACGTTATACGTCATTACGTAATGGTACATAACGTTATACGTTATAAGATAATACTACATAACGTTATACGTCATAAGGTAATACTACATAACGTTATACGTCATTTCGTAATATTATATGACGTTATACTTTAGTACGTAATAGTATATAACGTTATACGTTATTACGTAATAGTTTAAAACGATATACGTTATTCCGTAATAGCATATAACGTTATACGTCATTACGTAATAGTATATAACGTTATACGTTATTACGTAATAGCATATAACGTTATACGTCATTACGTAATACTACATAACGTTATACGTCATTACGTACTAGTATATGACGTTATAAGTCATTACGTAATAGTATATAACGTTATACGTCATTACTTAATAGTATATAACGTTATACGTTAGTACGTATTACTATATAACGTTTTACGTCATTACGTAATAGTATATAGCGTTATACGTTATTACGTAATAGCATATAACGTTATACGTCATTACGTAATAGCATATAACGTTATACGTCATTTCGTAATATTATATGACGTTATACTTTAGTACGTAATAGTATATAACGTTATACGTTATTACGTATTAGTATATAACGTAATACGTTATTACGTAATAGTATATAACGTTATACGTTATTACGTAATAGTTTAAAACGATATACGTTATTCCGTAATAGCATATAACGTTATACGTCATTACGTAATACTACATAACGTTATACGTCATTACGTACTAGTATATGACGTTATAAGTCATTACTTAATAGTATATAACGTTATACGTCATTACTTAATAGTATATAACGTTATACGTTAGTACGTATTACTATATAACGTTTTACGTCATTACGTAATAGTATATAGCGTTATACGTCATTACTTAATAGTATATAACGTTATACGTCATTACGTATTATTATATAACGTTATACGTCATTACGTAATAGTATATAACGTTATACGTCATTACTTAATAGTATATAACGTTATATGTTATTACGTAATAGTATATAACGTTATACGTTATTACGTATTAGTATATAACGTTATACGTTATTACGTAATAGTATATAACGTTATAAGTCATTACGTAATACTATATAACGATATAGGTTAGAACGTATTAGTATATAAAGTTTTACGTCCTTACGTAATAGTATATAAAGTTATACGTCATTACGTAATACTATATAACGTTATACGTCATTACGTAATAGTATATAACGTTATACGTTATTTACGTAATAGCATATAACGGTATACGTTATAAGGTAATTCTACATAACGTTATACCTCATTACGTAATAGTATATACCGTTATACGTTATAAGGTAATACTACATAACGTTATACGTCATTACGTAATAGTATATAACGTTATACGTTATTACGTAATAGCATATAACGTTATACGTTATTACGTACTAGTATATAACGTTATACGTCATTACGAAATAGTATATAACGTTATACGTTATTACGTATTAGTATATAACGTTTTACGTCATTACGTATTAGTATATAACGTTATACGTTATTTCGTAATAGTATATAACGTTATACGTTATTACGTAATAGCATATAACGTTATACGTCATTTCGTAATAATATATAACGTTATACGTTATTACGTAATAGTATATAACGTTATACGTTATTACGTAATAGTATATAATGTTATACGTCATTACGTATTAGAATATAACGTTATACGTTAGTACGTACTAGTATATAACGTTATACGTTATAAGGTAATACTACATAACGTTATACGTCATAAAGTAATACTATATAACGGTATACGTTAGTACGTAATAGTATATAACGTTATACGTCATTACGTAATAGTATATAACGTTATATGTTATTACGTATTAGTATATAACGTTATACGTCATTACGTATTAGTATATAACGTTATACGTTATAAGGTAATAGTACATAACGTTATACGTCATTACGTAATACTATATAACGGTATACGTTAGTACGTAATAGTATATAACGCTATACGTCATTACGTAATAGTATATAACGTTATATGTTATTACGTATTAGTATATAACGTTATACGTCATTACGTATTAGTATATAACGTTATACGTTATAAGGTAATAGTACATAACGTTATACGTCATTACGTAATACTACATAACGTTATACGTCATTACGTACTAGTATATGACGTTATAAGTCATTACGTAATAGTATATAACGTTATACGTCATTACTTAATAGTATATAACGTTATACGTTAGTACGTATTACTATATAAAGTTATACGTCATTACGTAATACTATATAACGTTATACGTCATTACGTAATAGTATATAACGTTATACGTTATTTACGTAATAGCATATAACGTTATACGTTATAAGGTAATAGTACATAACGTTATACGTCATTACGTAAAAGTATATAACGTTATACGTTATTACGTAATAGCATATAACGTTATACGTCATTACGTAATACTACATAACGTTATACGTTATTACGTATTAGTATATAACGTAATACGTTATTACGTAATAGTATATAACGTTATACGTTATTACGTAATAGCATATAACGTTATACTTTATTACGTAATAGTTTATAACGTTATACGTTAGTACGTATTAGTATATAACGGTATACGTTATAAGGTAATTCTACATAACGTTATACCTCATTACGTAATAGTATATACCGTTATACGTTATATGGTAATACTACATAACGTTATACGTCATTACGTAATAGTATATAACGTTATACGTTATTACGTAATAGCATATAACGTTATACGTTATTACGTACTAGTATATAACGTTATACGTCATTACGAAATAGTATATAACGTTATACGTTATTACGTATTAGTATATAACGTTTTACGTCATTACGTATTAGTATATAACGTTATACGCCATTTCGTAATAGTATATAACGTTATACGTTATTACGTAATAGCATATAACGTTATACGTCATTTCGTAATAGTATATAACGTTATACGTTATTACGTAATAGTATATAACGTTATACGTTATTACGTAATAGTATATAATGTTATACGTCATTACGTATTAGAATATAACGTTATACGTTAGTACGTACTAGTATATAACGTTATACGTTATAAGGTAATACTACATAACGTTATACGTCATAAAGTAATACTATATAACGGTATACGTTAGTACGTAATAGTATATAACGTTATACGTAATTACGTAATAGTATATAACGTTATATGTTATTACGTATTAGTATATAACGTTATACGTCATTACGTATTAGTATATAACGTTATACGTTATAAGGTAATAGTACATAACGTTATACGTCATTACGTAAAAGTATATAACGCTATACGTTATTATGTAATAGCATATAACGTTATACGTCATTACGTAATACTACATAACGTTATACGTCATTACGTACTAGTATATGACGTTATAAGTCATTACGTAATAGTATACAACGTTATACGTCATTACTTAATAGTATATAACGTTATACGTTAGTACGTATTACTATATAACGTTTTACGTCATTACGTAATAGTATATAGCGTTATATGTCATTACTTAATAGTATATAACGTTATATGTTATTACGTAATAGTATATAACGTTATACGTCATTACGTATTAGTATATAATGTTATACGTCATTACGTAATAGTATATAACGTTATATGTTATTACGTATTAGTATATAACGTTATACGTCATTACGTATTATTATATAACGTTATACGTCATTACGTAATAGTATATAACGTTATACGTCATTACTTAATAGTATATAACGTTATATGTTATTACGTAATAGTATATAACGTTATACGTCATTACGTATTAGTATATAACGTTATACGTCATTACGTAATAGTATATAACGTTATATGTTATTACGTATTAGTATATAACGTTATACGTCATTACGTATTACTATATAACGTTATACGTCATTACGTAATAGTATATAACGTTATACGTCATTACTTAATAGTATATAACGTTATATGTTATTACGTAATAGTATATAACGTTATACGTTATTACGTATTAGTATATAACGTTATACGTTATTACGTAATAGTATATAACATTATACGTTAGTACGTATTAATATATAACGTTTTACGTCATTACGTAATAGTATATAGCGTTATACGTCATTACTTAATTGTATATAACGTTATATGTTATTACGTAATAGTATATAACGTTATACGTCATTACGTATTAGTATATAACGTTATACGTCATTACGTAATAGTATATAACGTTATATGTTATTACGTATTAGTATATAACGTTATACGTCATTACGTATTATTATATAACGTTATACGTCATTACGTAATAGTATATAACGTTACACGTCATTACTTAATAGTATATAACGTTATATGTTATTACTTAATAGTATATAAAGTTATACGTCATTACGTATTATTATATAACGTTATACGTCATTACGTAATAGTATATAACGTTATACGTCATTACTTAATAGTATATAACGTTATATGTTATTACGTAATAGTATATAACGTTTTACGTCATTACGTAAAAGTATATAGCGTTATACGTTATTACGTAATAGCATATAACGTTATACGTCATTACGTAATAGTATATAACGTTAGACGAAATAAGGTGATAGTATATAACGTTATACGTTATTACGTAATAGTATATAACGTTGTACGTTATTACGTAATATCATATAACGTTATACGTTATTACGTAATAGTTTATAACGTTATACGTTAGTACGTATTAGTATATAACGTTATACGTTATAAGGTAATAGTATATAACGTTATACGTTATTACGTAATAGCATATAACGTTATACGTCATTACGTAATAGTATATAACGTTGTACGTTATTACGTAATAGTATATAACGTTATACGTTATTACGTAATAGCATATAACGTTATACGTCATTACGTAATACTACATAACGTTATACGTCATTACGTACTAGTATATGACGTTATACGTCATTACGTAATACTATATAACGTTATACGTTAGTACGTATTACTATATAACGTTTTACGTCATTACGGAAAAGTATATAGCGTTATACGTTATTACGTAATAGCATATAACGTTATACGTCATTACGTAATAGTATATAACGTTAGACGTTAGTACGTATTAGTATATAACGTTTTACGTCATTACGTATTAGTATATAACGTTATACGCCATTTCGTAATAGTATATAACGTTATACGTTATTACGTAATAGCATATAACGTTATACGTCATTTCGTAATAGTATATAACGTTATACGTTATTACGTAATAGTATATAACGTTATACGTTATTACGTAATAGTATATAATGTTATACGTCATTACGTATTAGAATATAACGTTATACGTTAGTACGTACTAGTATATAACGTTATACGTTATAAGGTAATACTACATAACGTTATACGTCATAAAGTAATACTATATAACGGTATACGTTAGTACGTAATAGTATATAACGTTATACGTAATTACGTAATAGTATATAACGTTATATGTTATTACGTATTAGTATATAACGTTATACGTCATTACGTATTAGTATATAACGTTATACGTTATAAGGTAATAGTACATAACGTTATACGTCATTACGTAAAAGTATATAACGCTATACGTTATTACGTAATAGCATATAACGTTATACGTCATTACGTAATACTACATAACGTTATACGTCATTACGTACTAGTATATGACGTTATAAGTCATTACGTAATAGTATATAACGTTATACGTCATTACTTAATAGTATATAACGTTATACGTTAGTACGTATTACTATATAACGTTTTACGTCATTACGTAATAGTATATAGCGTTATACGTCATTACTTAATAGTATATAACGTTATATGTTATTACGTAATAGTATATAACGTTATACGTCATTACGTATTAGTATATAATGTTATACGTCATTACGTAATAGTATATAACGTTATATGTTATTACGTATTAGTATATAACGTTATACGTCATTACGTATTATTATATAACGTTATACGTCATTACGTAATAGTATATAACGTTATACGTCATTACTTAATAGTATATAACGTTATATGTTATTACGTAATAGTATATAACGTTATACGTCATTACGTATTAGTATATGACGTTATGCGTCATTACGTAATAGTATATAACGTTATATGTTATTACGTAATAGTATATAACGTTATACGTCATTACGTATTAGTATATAACGTTATACGTCATTACGTAATAGTATATAACGTTATATGTTATTACGTATTAGTATATAACGTTATACGTCATTACGTATTACTATATAACGTTATACGTCATTACGTAAAAGTATATAGCGTTATACGTTATTACGTAATAGCATATAACGTTATACGTCATTACGTAATAGTATATAACGTTAGACGAAATAAGGTGATAGTATATAACGTTATACGTTATTACGTAATAGTATATAACGTTGTACGTTATTACGTAATATCATATAACGTTATACGTTATTACGTAATAGTTTATAACGTTATACGTTAGTACGTATTAGTATATAACGTTATACGTTATAAGGTAATAGTATATAACGTTATACGTTATTACGTAATAGCATATAACGTTATACGTCATTACGTAATAGTATATAACGTTGTACGTTATTACGTAATAGTATATAACGTTATACGTTATTACGTAATAGCATATAACGTTATACGTCATTACGTAATACTACATAACGTTATACGTCATTACGTACTAGTATATGACGTTATACGTCATTACGTAATACTATATAACGTTATACGTTAGTACGTATTACTATATAACGTTTTACGTCATTACGTAAAAGTACATAGCGTTATACGTTATTATGTAATAGCATATAACGTTATACGTCATTACGTAATAGTATATAACGTTAGACGTTAGTACGTATTAGTATATAACGTTTTACGTCATTACGTAATAGTATATACCGTTTTACGTCATAAGGTAATACTACATAACGTTATACGTCATTACGTAATGGTACATAACGTTATACGTTATAAGATAATACTACATAACGTTATACGTCATAAGGTAATACCACATAACGTTATACGTCATTTCGTAATATTATATGACGTTATACGTTAGTACGTAATAGTATATAACGTTATACGTTATTACGTAATAGTTTAAAACGATATACGTTATTCCGTAATAGCATATAACGTTATACGTCATTACGTAATAGTATATAACGTTATACGTTATTACGTAATAGCATATAACGTTATACGTCATTACGTAATACTACATAACGTTATACGTCATTACGTACTAGTATATGACGTTATAAGTCATTACGTAATAGTATATAACGTTATACGTCATTACTTAATAGTATATAACGTTATACGTTAGTACGTATTACTATATAACGTTTTACGTCATTACGTAATAGTATATAGCGTTATACGTTATTACGTAATAGCATATAACGTTATACGTCATTACGTAATAGCATATAACGTTATACGTCATTTCGTAATAGTATATAACGTTATACGTCATTTCATAATAGTATATAGCGTTATACGTTATTACGTAATAGCATATAACGTTATACGTCACTGCGTAATAGTATATAACGTTATACGTTATGACGTAATAGCATATAACGTTATACTTTATTACGTAATAGTTTATAACGTTATACGTTAGTACGTATTAGTATATAACGGTATACGTTATAAGGTAATTCTACATAACGTTATACCTCATTACGTAATAGTATATAACGTTATACGTTATAAGGTAATACTACATAACGTTATACGTCATTGCGTAATAGTATATAACGTTATACGTTATTACGTAATAGCATATAACGTTATACGTTATTACGTACTAGTATATAACGTTATACGTCATTACGAAATAGTATATAACGTTATACGTTATTACGTATTAGTATATAACGTTTTACGTCATTACGTATTAGTATATAACGTTATACGTCATTTCGTAATAGTATATGACGTTATACGTTATTACGTAATAGCATATAACGTTATACGTTATTACGTAATAGCATATAACGTTATACGTCATTACGTAATACTACATAACGTTATACGTCATTACGTACTAGTATATGACGTTATACGTCATTACGTAATACTATGTAACGTTATACGTTAGTACGCATTACTATATAACGTTTTACGTCATTACGTAAAAGTATATAGCGTTATACGTTATTACGTAATAGCATATAACGTTATACGTCATTACGTAATAGTATATAACGTTAGACGAAATAAGGTGATAGTATATAACGTTATACGTTATTACGTAATAGTATATAACGTTGTACGTTATTACGTAATATCATATAACGTTATACGTTATTACGTAATAGTTTATAACGTTATACGTTAGTACGTATTAGTATATAACGTTATACGTTATAAGGTAATAGTATATAACGTTATACGTTATTACGTAATAGCATATAACGTTATACGTCATTACGTAATAGTATATAACGTTGTACGTTATTACGTAATAGTATATAACGTTATACGTTATTACGTAATAGCATATAACGTTATACGTCATTACGTAATACTACATAACGTTATACGTCATTACGTACTAGTATATGACGTTATACGTCATTACGTAATACTATATAACGTTATACGTTAGTACGTATTACTATATAACGTTTTACGTCATTACGTAAAAGTATATAGCGTTATACGTTATTACGTAATAGCATATAACGTTATACGTCATTACGTAATAGTATATAACGTTAGACGTTAGTACGTATTAGTATATAACGTTTTACGTCATTACGTAATAGTATATACCGTTTTACGTCATAAGGTAATACTACATAACGTTATACGTCATTACGTAATGGTACATAACGTTATACGTTATAAGATAATACTACATAACGTTATACGTCATAAGGTAATACTACATAACGTTATACGTCATTTCGTAATATTATATGACGTTATACGTTAGTACGTAATAGTATATAACGTTATACGTTATTACGTAATAGTTTAAAACGATATACGTTATTCCGTAATAGCATATAACGTTATACGTCATTACGTAATAGTATATAACGTTATACGTTATTACGTAATAGCATATAACGTTATACGTCATTACGTAATACTACATAACGTTATACGTCATTACGTACTAGTATATGACGTTATAAGTCATTACGTAATAGTATATAACGTTATACGTCATTACTTAATAGTATATAACGTTATACGTTAGTACGTATTACTATATAACGTTTTACGTCATTACGTAATAGTATATAGCGTTATACGTTATTACGTAATAGTATATAACGTTATACGTTATTACGTAATAGTTTATAACGATATACGTTATTCCGTAATAGCATATAACGTTATACGTCATTACGTAAAAGTATATAACGTTATACGTTATTACGTAATAGCATATAACGTTATACGTTATAAGGTAATACTACATAAAGTTATACGTCATTACGTAATAGTATATAACGTTATACGTTATTACGTAATAGTATATAACGTTATAAGTCATTACGTAATACTATATAACGATATACGTTAGAACGTATTAGTATATAACGTTTTACGTCCTTACGTAATAGTATATAAAGTTATACGTCATTACGTAATACTATATAACGTTATACGTCATTACGTAATAGTATATAACGTTATACGTTATTACGTAATAGCATATAACGTTATACGTTATAAGGTAATACTACATAAAGTTATACGTGATTACGTAATAGTATATAACGTTATACGTTATTACGTAATTGTATATAATGCTATACGTCATTACGTATTAGTATATAACGTTATACGTTATTACGTAATAGTTTATAGCGTTTTACGTTATTACGTAATACTATATAACGATATACGTTAGTACGTATTAGTATATAACGTTTTACGTCATTACGTAGTAGTATATATCGTTATACGTTATTACGTAATAGCATATAACGTTATACGTTATAAGGTAATAGTACATAACGTTATACGTCATTACGTATTAGTATATAACGTTATACGTCATTACGTATTAGTATATAACGTTATACGTTATTAAGAAGTAGTATACAGGGTGCGCCGTTAGAATTCGGACAGAATTCAATTTGTAGTTCCCACCATATTAGAATTCAGATGTTTGTGCTGATTGACTCTGAAGTTAGTTAAATATGTCAATAAGTCTTCTATAACCTCAAAATGACAGAACTCGTTAAGCAAAACCCGGAATACGATAGAAGAGCGGCGATTATAGAAAGTCTTCGCGCCGGGAGAACGCCGGTCGAAATTATAAAATTCTTTAGCTACCCAAGATCGACGGTATACGACATTGCTAAGAGATACGCAGCCTCAGAGTGGTTCGAGAAGGGTTCTCCTTCTCCGGCGAGAAAAGTTCAGGTTAGGGAAAAATCAACAAGGACGCCAGAAATTATTCAAAGGGCCCAAGACATGATTTTGGAAGATCCGGGAACTTCTCTCCGAAAATTAGCCTCCGTCTTGGGGGTGAGTGAAACGATTGTCCGTCGAATAGCTCAAGAGGATCTTAGATATGCCTCCTACGTTCTCAAAGTCCGTCAGATGCTCTCCGAGGCCGCCAAGCTTAAAAGATTTGCCCGTTGTCATTTGATTCTGTGTTCGTTAAAACACGAAGCTGCTCCTAACAGTCCCGACCTAAACCCATTGGACTATTACGTGTGGGGCGTTATCGAGAGACAAACTAATAAATGCAGGCACCCCAACGTCAACTCCCTACGAGCTGCTATCGAGTCAGAATTCGCGACAATTAAACGCGACCAGTTGAAGTCAGCGTGCTCGCGCTTTAGAGCAAGAATAGAGCAGGTCATAGAGGCAGAGGGTGGTTACATAGAATAAAAGTTCTCAGCAAGGACCCTTTAAATGAGATATAACAACATTTTCATGTGTTTTTGTGTATTGACTTAAATAAACAACTTTCTGCACAAAACTTCTTTTGTCCGGATTCTAACGGCGCACCCTGTATAACGTTATACGTTATTACGTAATAGTTTAAAACGTTATTCGTTATTACGTAATAGCATATAACGTTATACGTCATTACGTAAAAGTATATAACGTTATACGTTATTACGTAATAGCATATAACGTTATACGTCATTACGTAATACTACATAACGTTATACGTCATTACGTACTAGTATATGACGTTATAAGTCATTACGTAATAGTATATAACGTTATACGTCATTACTTAATAGTATATAACGTTATACGTTAGTACGTATTACTATATAACGTTTTACGTCATTACGAAATAGTATATAGCGTTATACGTCATTACTTAATATTATGTAACGTTATATGTTATTACGTAATAGTATATAATGTTATACGTCATTACGTATTAGTATATAACGTTATACGTCATTACGTAATAGTATATAACGTTATATGTTATTACGTATTAGTATATAACGTTATACGTCATTACGTATTATTATATAACGTTATACGTCATTACGTAATAGTATATAACGTTGTACGTCATTACTTAATAGTATATAACGTTATATGTTATTACGTAATAGTATATAACGTTATACGTTATTACGTATTAGTATATAACGTTATACGTTATTACGTAATAGTATATAACGTTATAAGTCATTACGTAATACTATATAACGATATACGTTAGAACGTATTAGTATATAACGTTTTACGTCCTTACGTAATAGTATATAAAGTTATACGTCATTACGTAATACTATATAACGTTATACGTCATTACGTAATAGTATATAACGTTATACGTTATTTACGTAATAGCATATAACGTTATACGTTATAAGGTAATAGTACATAACGTTATACGTCATTACGTAAAAGTATATAACGTTATACGTTATTACGTAATAGCATATAACGTTATACGTCATTACGTAATACTACATAACGTTATACGTTATTACGTATTAGTATATAACGTAATACGTTATTACGTAATAGTATATAACGTTATACGTTATTACGTAATAGCATATAACGTTATACTTTATTACGTAATAGTTTATAACGTTATAAGTTAGTACGTATTAGTGTATAACGGTATACGTTATAAGGTAATTCTACATAACGTTATACCTCATTACGTAATAGTATATACCGTTATACGTTATAAGGTAATACTACATAACGCTATACGTCATTACGTAATAGTATATAACGTTATACGTTATTACGTAATAGCATATAACGTTATACGTTATTACGTAATAGTATATAACGTTATACGTCATTACGAAATAGTATATAACGTTATACGTTATTACGTATTAGTATATAACGTTTTACGTCATTACGTATTAGTATATAACGTTATACGTCATTTCGTAATAGTATATAACGTTATACGTTATTACGTAATAGCATATAACGTTATACGTCATTTCGTAATAGTATATAACGTTATACGTTATTACCTAATAGTATATAACGTTATACGTTATTACGTAATAGTATATAATGTTATACGTCATTACGTATTAGTATATAACGTTATACGTTAGTACGTACTAGTATATTACGTTATACGTTATAAGGTAATACTACATAACGTTATACGTCATAAAGTAATACTATATAACGGTATACGTTAGTACGTAATAGCATATAACGTTATACGTCATTTCGTAGTAGTATATAACGTTATACGTGATTACGTAATAGTATATAACGTTATACGTCATTACTTAATAGTATATAACGTTATATGTTATTACGTAATAGTATATAACGTTATACGTCATTACGTAATAGTATATAACGTTATTCGTCATTACTTAATAGTATATAACGTTATATGTTAATACGTAATAGTATATAACGTTATACGTTATTACGTATTAGTATATAACGTTATACGTTATTACGTAATAGTATATAACGTTATACGTCATTACGTAATACTATATAACGATATACGTTAGAACGTATTAGTATATAACGTTTTACGTCCTTACGTAATAGTATATAAAGTTATACGTCATTACGTAATACTATATAACGTTATACGTCATTACGTAATAGTATATAACGTTAAACGTTATTTACGTAATAGCATATAACGTTATACGTTAGTACGTAGTAGTATATAACGTTATACGAAATAAGGTAATAGTATATAACGTTATACGTTATTACGTAATAGTATATAACGTTGTACGTTATTACGTAATATCATATAACGTTATACGTTATTACGTAATAGTTTATAACGTTATACGTCATTACGTAATACTACATAACGTTATACGTCATTACGTACTAGTATATGACGTTATACGTCATTACGTAATAGTATATAACGTTATACGTTAGTACGTATTACTATATAACGTTTTACGTCATTACCTAAAAGTATATAGCGTTACACGTTATTACGTAATAGCATATAACGTTATACGTCATTACGTAATAGTATATAACGTTATACGTTAGTACGTATTAGTATATAACGTTATACGTTATAAGATAATAGTATATAACGTTATACGTTATTACGTAATAGCATATAACGTTATACGTCATTACGTAATAGTATATAACGTTGTACGTTATTACGTAATAGTATATAACGTTATACGTTATTACGTAATAGTATATAACGTTATACGTTATTACGTAATAGCATATAACGTTATACGTCATTACGTAATACTACATAACGTTATACGTCATTACGTACTAGTATATGACGTTATAAGTCATTACGTAATAGTATATAACGTTATACGTCATTACTTAATAGTATATAACGTTATACGTTAGTACGTATTACTATATAACGTTTTACGTCATTACGTAATAGTATATAGCGTTATACGTTATTACGTAATAGCATATAACGTTATACGTCATTACGTAATAGCATATAACGTTATACGTCATTTCGTAATAGTATATAACGTTATACGTCATTTCATAATAGTATATAGCGTTATACGTTATTACGTAATAGCATATAACGTTATACGTCACTGCGTAATAGTATATAACGTTATACGTTATGACGTAATAGCATATAACGTTATACTTTATTACGTAATAGTTTATAACGTTATACGTTAGTACGTATTAGTATATAACGGTATACGTTATAAGGTAATTCTACATAACGTTATACCTCATTACGTAATAGTATATAACGTTATACGTTATAAGGTAATACTACATAACGTTATACGTCATTGCGTAATAGTATATAACGTTATACGTTATTACGTAATAGCATATAACGTTATACGTTATTACGTACTAGTATATAACGTTATACGTCATTACGAAATAGTATATAACGTTATACGTTATTACGTATTAGTATATAACGTTTTACGTCATTACGTATTAGTATATAACGTTATACGTCATTTCGTAATAGTATATGACGTTATACGTTATTACGTAATAGCATATAACGTTATACGTTATTACGTAATAGCATATAACGTTATACGTCATTACGTAATACTACATAACGTTATACGTCATTACGTACTAGTATATGACGTTATACGTCATTACGTAATACTATATAACGTTATACGTTAGTACGTATTACTATATAACGTTTTACGTCATTACGTAAAAGTATATAGCGTTATACGTTATTACGTAATAGCATATAACGTTATACGTCATTACGTAATAGTATATAACGTTAGACGAAATAAGGTGATAGTATATAACGTTATACGTTATTACGTAATAGTATATAACTTTGTACGTTATTACGTAATATCATATAACGTTATACGTTATTACGTAATAGTTTATAACGTTATACGTCATAATGTAATAGTATATAACGTTATACGTTATAAGGTAATAGTATATAACGTTATACGTTATTACGTAATAGCATATAACGTTATACGTCATTACGTAATAGTATATAACGTTGTACGTTATTACGTAATAGTATATAACGTTATACGTTATTACGTAATAGCATATAACGTTATACGTCATTACGTAATACTACATAACGTTATACGTCATTACGTACTAGTATATGACGTTATACGTCATTACGTAATACTATATAACGTTATACGTTAGTACGTATTACTATATAACGTTTTACGTCATTACGTAAAAGTATATAGCGTTATACGTTATTACGTAATAGCATATAACGTTATACGTCATTACGTAATAGTATATAACGTTAGACGTTAGTACGTATTAGTATATAACGTTTTACGTCATTACGTAATAGTATATACCGTTTTACGTCATAAGGTAATACTACATAACGTTATACGTCATTACGTAATGGTACATAACGTTATACGTTATAAGATAATACTACATAACGTTATACGTCATAAGGTAATACTACATAACGTTATACGTCATTTCGTAATATTATATGACGTTATACGTTAGTACGTAATAGTATATAACGTTATACGTTATTACGTAATAGTTTAAAACGATATACGTTATTCCGTAATAGCATATAACGTTATACGTCATTACGTAATAGTATATAACGTTATACGTTATTACGTAATAGCATATAACGTTATACGTCATTACGTAATACTACATAACGTTATACGTCATTACGTACTAGTATATGACGTTATAAGTCATTACGTAATAGTATATAACGTTATACGTCATTACTTAATAGTATATAACGTTATACGTTAGTACGTATTACTATATAACGTTTTACGTCATTACGTAATAGTATATAGCGTTATACGTTATTACGTAATAGCATATAACGTTATACGTCATTACGTAATAGCATATAACGTTATACGTCATTTCGTAATAGTATATAACGTTATACGTCATTTCATAATAGTATATAGCGTTATACGTTAGTACGTATTACTATATAACGTTTTACGTCATTACGTAATAGTATATAGCGTTATACGTTATTACGTAATAGCATATAACGTTATACGTCATTACGTA
Organism: Bombus pascuorum; assembly: GCF_905332965.1. Lineage (NCBI taxonomy): Eukaryota > Metazoa > Arthropoda > Insecta > Hymenoptera > Apidae > Bombus > Bombus pascuorum. The sequence continues at coordinate 2,417,844 of NC_083495.1, read as the reverse complement.
ATAGCATATAACGTTATACGTCATTTCGTAATAGTATATAACGTTATACGTCATTTCATAATAGTATATAGCGTTATACGTTATTACGTAATAGCATATAACGTTATACGTCACTGCGTAATAGTATATAACGTTATACGTTATGACGTAATAGCATATAACGTTATACTTTATTACGTAATAGTTTATAACGTTATACGTTAGTACGTATTAGTATATAACGGTATACAGTAGCGGACAAAAGTTTAAGACGATGATTTGTAAACCGGATTACAAACATCTTATACGCATATTGTTCTTCTATTCGGTTTGTCTCTTTGGAATAACGTAGCTGTATGTTTGACCTTCGTAACCTCAGACAGTCAGTTGTTAAATACAAACAATGTAGGAGTTACAACAGTTAGTTACCGCCTAGCACTTGGAAACAGTGGACATTAGTTTAAGACGATCTGTGTAAAACGTGAGTACGAGTACAGTTTTTGAACATTTTGATTCTGGAATGTCAAAATCATTGTTTAGTGTACCTTTTATTGCTTAAAATTCATTTAGGTAGGAACAGACTATGGGTAAATCAAAGAATTTACTTGAAAACGAAAGGGAACAAATCGTAAGGCTGCGAAAGCAAAGTAAAACCTTCACCGAAATAGCAAATATAGTGAACAGGTCAGAAACAGCTTGTAAACAAGCTTGGTATAAATGTTTAAAGACAGGCATGTATTGCGATCAACCGAAAAACGGAAGACCACGGAAAACAACACCGAAAATGGATCGCCGGATTCATCGATTGAGCGAAAAGGATCGTTTTCGTAGTGCAAATAATATTGCTGCGGAGATAAACTATGAAAACGATACACAAATTAGTGCTAGAACTGTTAGGAGAAGATTAGAAGACTTTAACTTAAGAGGACGAAAACCCCAAAAGAAACCACTGCTGAGTTCTAGGAATCGAAAAAGACGACTTGCATTTGCTAAAGCTCATAAGCATTGGACAAGTGAAGATTGGCAAAAGGTATTGTTTTCTGACGAATCGAAATTCAATCGCGTCTGTTCTGACGGGATACGGTACGTTAGACGTCGAATTGGCGAAAGTTTGAAAACACAGTGCGTTTTAAAAACTCTTAAACATGGTGGTGGCAACGTTATGGTGTGGGCGTGTTTTTCTCGAAGCGGCCCTGGTCCGATATGTCGTATCAATGGAATTATGGACCGTTTTCAATACAAGGACATACTCAAGAACACAATGTTACCTTTTGCACGCAACAATATGAGTGATGATTTTATTTTTCAAAATGATAATGATCCGAAGCACACGGCTCGGGTTGTGAAACAGTTTTTTCAAGAAGAAAATATCACCGTGCTGCCGTGGCCGTCGCAATCACCAGACATTAACCCAATCGAGAATTTGTGAAGCATCATAAAAAAGACAGTACAAGGTTATAAACCGAAAAATTTAAATGAACTTTACTCTACGATTGAAACAGCCTGGAATAATATTACGGTAGATTAATATAAAAAATTAATAGATTCTATGCCAAGAAGATGTACCGAAGGGATAAGAAATAACGGATATTGAACAAAATATTGAATTTAAACAAAAATTGTGTATATTTTTTAACCAAAAATTAATATTTTTTGTATAGTCTTAAACTTTTGACCGACGAAATATTATACAGATTTCGTTCCTTTTTTATAACTTAGCTATTGAGCAAAATATCAAAATGAAATTTTTTTTCTAAGTGTACAAACAAATGTACAATTAGTTAATACCAAAAGTAGAACACCGTATTTATATTTTTTATGGAAAGTAAATCAATTATTTATTTCTTCCATTTCGTCTTAAACTTTTGTCCGCTACTGTACGTTATAAGGTAATTCTATATAACGTTATACCTCATTGCGTAATAGTATATAACGTTATACGTTATAAGGTAATACTACATAACGTTATACGTCATTGCGTAATAGTATACAACGTTATACGTTATTACGTAATAGCATATAACGTTATACGTTATTACGTACTAGTATATAACGTTATACGTCATTACGAAATAGTATATAACGTTATACGTTATTACGTATTAGTATATAACGTTTTACGTCATTACGTATTAGTATATAACGTTATACGTCATTTCGTAATAGTATATGACGTTATACGTTATTACGTAATACCATATAACGTTATACGTCATTTCGTAATAGTATATAACGTTATACGTTATTACGTAATAGTATATAACGTTATACGTTATTACGTAATAGTATATAATGTTATACGTCATTACGTATTAGTATATAACGTTATACGTTAGTACGTACTAGTATATAACGTTATACGTTATAAGGTAATACTACATAACGTTATACGTCATAAAGTAATACTATATAACGGTATACGTTAGTACGTAATAGTATATAACGTTATACGTCATTACGTAATAGTATATAACGTTATATGTTATTACGTATTAGTATATAACGTTATACGTCATTACGTATTAGTATATAACGTTATACGTTATAGGGTAATAGTACATAACGTTATACGTCATTACGTAAAAGTATATAACGTTATACGTTATTACGTAATAGCATATAACGTTATACGTCATTACGTAATACTACATAACGTTATACGTCATTACGTACTAGTATATGACGTTATAAGTCATTACGTAATAGTATATAACGTTATACGTCATTACTTAATAGTATATAACGTTATACGTTAGTACGTATTAATATATAACGTTTTACGTCATTACGTAATAGTATATAGCGTTATACGTCATTACTTAATAGTATATAACGTTATATGTTATTACGTAATAGTATATAACGTTATACGTCATTACGTATTAGTATATAACGTTATACGTCATTACGTAATAGTATATAACGTTATATGTTATTACGTATTAGTATATAACGTTATACGTCATTACGTATTATTATATAACGTTATACGTCATTACGTAATAGTATATAACGTTACACGTCATTACTTAATAGTATATAACGTTATATGTTATTACGTAATAGTATATAACGTTATACGTTATTACGTATTAGTATATAACGTAATACGTTATAACGTAATAGTATATAACGTTATACGTCATTACGTAATACTATATAACGATATACGTTAGAACGTATTAGTATATAACGTTTTACGTCCTTACGTAGTAGTATATAAAGTTATACGTCATTACGTAATACTATATAACGTTATACGTCATTACGTAATAGTATATAACGTTATACGTTATTTACGTAATAGCATATAACGTTATACGTTATTACGTAATAGTTTATAACGTTATTCGTCATTACGTAATAGTATATAACGTTATAAGTTTTAACGTAATAGTCTATAACGTTATACGTTATTACGTAATGATATATAACATTATACGTTATTACGTAATAGTTTATAACGTTATACGTTAGTACGTAGTAGTATATAACGTTATACGAAATAAGGTAATATTATATAACGTTATACGTTATTACGTAATAGTATATAACGTTGTACGTTATTACGTAATAGCATATAGCGTTATACGTTATTACGTAATAGCATATAACGTTATACGTCATTACGTAATGGTACATAACGTTATACGTTATAAGATAATACTACATAACGTTATACGTCATAAGGTAATACTACATAACGTTACACGTCATTTCGTAATATTATATGACGTTATACGTTAGTACGTAATAGTATATAACGTTATACGTTATTACGTAATAGTATATAACGTTATAAGTCATTACGTAATACTATATAACGATATACGTTAGAACGTATTAGTATATAACGTTTTACGTCCTTACGTAATAGTATATAAAGTTATACGTCATTACGTAATACTATATAACGTTATACGTCATTACGTAATAGTATATAACGTTATACGTTATTACGTAATAGCATATAACGTTATACGTTATAAGGTAATACTACATAAAGTTATACGTGATTACGTAATAGTATATAACGTTATACGTTATTACGTAATTGTATATAATGCTATACGTCATTACGTATTAGTATATAACGTTATACGTTATTACGTAATAGTTTATAGCGTTATACGTTATTACGTAATACTATATAACGATATACGTTAGTACGTATTAGTATATAACGTTTTACGTCATTACGTAGTAGTATATATCCTTATACGTTATTACGTAATAGCATATAACGTTATACGTTATAAGGTAATAGTACATAACGTTATACGTCATTACGTATTAGTATATAACGTTATACGTCATTACGTAATAGTATATAACGTTATACGTTATTAAGAAGTAGTATATAACGTTATACGTTATTACGTAATAGTTTAAAACGTTATTCGTTATTACGTAATAGCATATAACGTTATACGTCATTACGTAAAAGTATATAACGTTATACGTCATTACTTAATATTATGTAACGTTATATGTTATTACGTAATAGTATATAATGTTATACGTCATTACGTATTAGTATATAACGTTATACGTCATTACGTAATAGTATATAACGTTATATGTTATTACGTATTAGTATATAACGTTATACGTCATTACGTATTATTATATAACGTTATACGTCATTACGTAATAGTATATAACGTTGTACGTCATTACTTAATAGTATATAACGTTATATGTTATTACGTAATAGTATATAACGTTATACGTTATTACGTATTAGTATATAACGTTATACGTTATTACGTAATAGTATATAACGTTATAAGTCATTACGTAATACTATATAACGATATACGTTAGAACGTATTAGTATATAACGTTTTACGTCCTTACGTAATAGTATATAAAGTTATACGTCATTACGTAATACTATATAACGTTATACGTCATTACGTAATAGTATATAACGTTATACGTTATTTACGTAATAGCATATAACGTTATACGTTATAAGGTAATAGTACATAACGTTATACGTCATTACGTAAAAGTATATAACGTTATACGTTATTACGTAATAGCATATAACGTTATACGTCATTACGTAATACTACATAACGTTATACGTTATTACGTATTAGTATATAACGTAATACGTTATTACGTAATAGTATATAACGTTATACGTTATTACGTAATAGCATATAACGTTATACTTTATTACGTAATAGTTTATAACGTTATAAGTTAGTACGTATTAGTGTATAACGGTATACGTTATAAGGTAATTCTACATAACGTTATACCTCATTACGTAATAGCATATACCGTTATACGTTATAAGGTAATACTACATAACGCTATACGTCATTACGTAATAGTATATAACGTTATACGTTATTACGTAATAGCATATAACGTTATACGTTATTACGTACTAGTATATAACGTTATACGTCATTACGAAATAGTATATAACGTTATACGTTATTACGTATTAGTATATAACGTTTTACGTCATTACGTATTAGTATATAACGTTATACGTCATTTCGTAATAGTATATAACGTTATACGTTATTACGTAATAGCATATAACGTTATACGTCATTTCGTAATAGTATATAACGTTATACGTTATTACCTAATAGTATATAACGTTATACGTTATTACGTAATAGTATATAATGTTATACGTCATTACGTATTAGTATATAACGTTATACGTTAGTACGTACTAGTATATAACGTTATACGTTATAAGGTAATACTACATAACGTTATACGTCATAATGTAATACTATATAACGGTATACGTTAGTACGTAATAGCATATAACGTTATACGTCATTTCGTAATAGTATATAACGTTATACGTGATTACGTAATAGTATATAACGTTATACGTCATTACTTAATAGTATATAAAGTTATATGTTATTACGTAATAGTATATAACGTTATACGTCATTACGTAATAGTATATAACGTTATTCGTCATTACTTAATAGTATATAACGTTATATGTTAATACGTAATAGTATATAACGTTATACGTTATTACGTATTAGTATATAACGTTATACGTTATTACGTAATAGTATATAACGTTATACGTCATTACGTAATACTATATAACGATATACGTTAGAACGTATTAGTATATAACGTTTTACGTCCTTACGTAATAGTATATAAAGTTATACGTCATTACGTAATACTATATAACGTTATACGTCATTACGTAATAGTATATAACGTTAAACGTTATTTACGTAATAGCATATATAGTTATACGTTAGTACGTAGTAGTATATAACGTTATACGAAATAAGGTAATAGTATATAACGTTATACGTTATTACGTAATAGTATATAACGTTGTACGTTATTACGTAATATCATATAACGTTATACGTTATTACGTAATAGTTTATAACGTTATACGTCATTACGTAATACTACATAACGTTATACGTCATTACGTACTAGTATATGACGTTATACGTCATTACGTAATAGTATATAACGTTATACGTTAGTACGTATTACTATATAACGTTTTACGTCATTACCTAAAAGTATATAGCGTTACACGTTATTACGTAATAGCATATAACGTTATACGTCATTACGTAATACTATATAACGATATACGTTAGAACGTATTAGTATATAACGTTTTACGTCCTTACGTAGTAGTATATAAAGTTATACGTCATTACGTAATACTATATAACGTTATACGTCATTACGTAATAGTATATAACGTTATACGTTATTTACGTAATAGCATATAACGTTATACGTTATTACGTAATAGTTTATAACGTTATTCGTCATTACGTAATAGTATATAACGTTATAAGTTTTAACGTAATAGTCTATAACGTTATACGTTATTACGTAATGATATATAACATTATACGTTATTACGTAATAGTTTATAACGTTATACGTTAGTACGTAGTAGTATATAACGTTATACGAAATAAGGTAATATTATATAACGTTATACGTTATTACGTAATAGTATATAACGTTGTACGTTATTACGTAATAGCATATAGCGTTATACGTTATTACGTAATAGCATATAACGTTATACGTCATTACGTAATGGTACATAACGTTATACGTTATAAGATAATACTACATAACGTTATACGTCATAAGGTAATACTACATAACGTTACACGTCATTTCGTAATATTATATGACGTTATACGTTAGTACGTAATAGTATATAACGTTATACGTTATTACGTAATAGTTTATAACGATATACGTTATTCCGTAATAGCATATAACGTTATACGTCATTACGTAAAAGTATATAACGTTATACGTTATTACGTAATAGCATATAACGTTATACGTTATAAGGTAATACTACATAAAGTTATACGTCATTACGTAATAGTATATAACGTTATACGTTATTACGTAATAGTATATAACGTTATAAGTCATTACGTAATACTATATAACGATATACGTTAGAACGTATTAGTATATAACGTTTTACGTCCTTACGTAATAGTATATAAAGTTATACGTCATTACGTAATACTATATAACGTTATACGTCATTACGTAATAGTATATAACGTTATACGTTATTACGTAATAGCATATAACGTTATACGTTATAAGGTAATACTACATAAAGTTATACGTGATTACGTAATAGTATATAACGTTATACGTTATTACGTAATTGTATATAATGCTATACGTCATTACGTATTAGTATATAACGTTATACGTTATTACGTAATAGTTTATAGCGTTATACGTTATTACGTAATACTATATAACGATATACGTTAGTACGTATTAGTATATAACGTTTTACGTCATTACGTAGTAGTATATATCGTTATACGTTATTACGTAATAGCATATAACGTTATACGTTATAAGGTAATAGTACATAACGTTATACGTCATTACGTATTAGTATATAACGTTATACGTCATTACGTAATAGTATATAACGTTATACGTTATTAAGAAGTAGTATATAACGTTATACGTTATTACGTAATAGTTTAAAACGTTATTCGTTATTACGTAATAGCATATAACGTTATACGTCATTACGTAAAAGTATATAACGTTATACGTTATTACGTAATAGCATATAACGTTATACGTCATTACGTAATACTACATAACATTATACGTCATTACGTACTAGTATATGACGTTATAAGTCATTACGTAATAGTATATAACGTTATACGTCATTACTTAATAGTATATAACGTTATACGTTAGTACGTATTACTATATAACGTTTTACGTCATTACGAAATAGTATATAGCGTTATACGTCATTACTTAATATTATGTAACGTTATATGTTATTACGTAATAGTATATAATGTTATACGTCATTACGTATTAGTATATAACGTTATACGTCATTACGTAATAGTATATAACGTTATATGTTATTACGTATTAGTATATAACGTTATACGTCATTACGTATTATTATATAACGTTATACGTCATTACGTAATAGTATATAACGTTGTACGTCATTACTTAATAGTATATAACGTTATATGTTATTACGTAATAGTATATAACGTTATACGTTATTACGTATTAGTATATAACGTTATACGTTATTACGTAATAGTATATAACGTTATAAGTCATTACGTAATACTATATAACGATATACGTTAGAACGTATTAGTATATAACGTTTTACGTCCTTACGTAATAGTATATAAAGTTATACGTCATTACGTAATACTATATAACGTTATACGTCATTACGTAATAGTATATAACGTTATACGTTATTTACGTAATAGCATATAACGTTATACGTTATAAGGTAATAGTACATAACGTTATACGTCATTACGTAAAAGTATATAACGTTATACGTTATTACGTAATAGCATATAACGTTATACGTCATTACGTAATACTACATAACGTTATACGTTATTACGTATTAGTATATAACGTAATACGTTATTACGTAATAGTATATAACGTTATACGTTATTACGTAATAGCATATAACGTTATACTTTATTACGTAATAGTTTATAACGTTATAAGTTAGTACGTATTAGTGTATAACGGTATACGTTATAAGGTAATTCTACATAACGTTATACCTCATTACGTAATAGTATATACCGTTATACGTTATAAGGTAATACTACATAACGCTATACGTCATTACGTAATAGTATATAACGTTATACGTTATTACGTAATAGCATATAACGTTATACGTTATAACGTAATAGTATATAACGTTATACGTTATTACGAAATAGTATATAACGTTATACGTTATTACGTATTAGTATATAACGTTTTACGTCATTACGTATTAGTATATAACGTTATACGTCATTTCGTAATAGTATATAACGTTATACGTTATTACGTAATAGCATATAACGTTATACGTCATTTCGTAATAGTATATAACGTTATACGTTATTACCTAATAGTATATAACGTTATACGTTATTACGTAATAGTATATAATGTTATACGTCATTACGTATTAGTATATAACGTTATACGTTAGTACGTACTAGTATATAACGTTATACGTTATAAGGTAATACTACATAACGTTATACGTCATAAAGTAATACTATATAACGGTATACGTTAGTACGTAATAGCATATAACGTTATACGTCATTTCGTAATAGTATATAACGTTATACGTGATTACGTAATAGTATATAACGTTATACGTCATTACTTAATAGTATATAACGTTATATGTTATTACGTAATAGTATATAACGTTATACGTCATTACGTAATAGTATATAACGTTATTCGTCATTACTTAATAGTATATAACGTTATATGTTAATACGTAATAGTATATAACGTTATACGTTATTACGTATTAGTATATAACGTTATACGTTATTACGTAATAGCATATAACGTTATACGTCATTACGTAATACTATATAACGATATACGTTAGAACGTATTAGTATATAACGTTTTACGTCCTTACGTAATAGTATATAAAGTTATACGTCATTACGTAATACTATATAACGTTATACGTCATTACGTAATAGTATATAACGTTAAACGTTATTTACGTAATAGCATATAACGTTATACGTTAGTACGTAGTAGTATATAACGTTATACGAAATAAGGTAATAGTATATAACGTTATACGTTATTACGTAATAGTATATAACGTTGTACGTTATTACGTAATATCATATAACGTTATACGTTATTACGTAATAGTTTATAACGTTATACGTCATTACGTAATACTACATAACGTTATACGTCATTACGTACTAGTATATGACGTTATACGTCATTACGTAATAGTATATAACGTTATACGTTAGTACGTATTACTATATAACGTTTTACGTCATTACCTAAAAGTATATAGCGTTACACGTTATTACGTAATAGCATATAACGTTATACGTCATTACGTAATACTATATAACGATATACGTTAGAACGTATTAGTATATAACGTTATACGTTATAAGATAATAGTATATAACGTTATACGTTATTACGTAATAGCATATAACGTTATACGTCATTACGTAATAGTATATAACGTTGTACGTTATTACGTAATAGTATATAACGTTATACGTTATTACGTAATAGCATATAACGTTATACGTCATTACGTAGTACTACATAACGTTATACGTCATTACGTACTAGTATATGACGTTATACGTCATTACGTAATAGTATATAACGTTATACGTTAGTACGTATTACTATATAACGTTTTACGTCATTACGTAATAGTTTATAACGATATACGTTATTCCGTAATAGCATATAACGTTATACGTCATTACGTAATAGTATATAACGTTATACGTTATTACGTAATAGCATATAACGTTATACGTCATTACGTAATACTACATAACGTTATACGTCATTACGTACTAGTATATGACGTTATAAGTCATTACGTAATAGTATATAACGTTATACGTCATTACTTAATAGTATATAACGTTATACGTTAATACGTATTACTATATAACGTTTTACGTCATTACGTAATAGTATATAGCGTTATACGTTATTACGTAATAGCATATAACGTTATACGTCATTACGTAATACTACATAACGTTATACGTCATTACGTACTAGTATATGACGTTATAAGTCATTACGTATTAGTATATAACGTTATACGTCATTACTTAATAGTATATAACGTTATACGTTAGTACGTATTACTATATAACGTTTTACGTCATTACCTAATAGTATATAGCGTTATACGTCATTACTTAATAGTATATAAAGTTATATGTTATTACGTAATAGTATATAACGTTATACGTCATTACGTACTAGTATATGACATTATAAGTCATTACGTAATAGTATATAACGTTATACGTCATTACTTAATAGTATATAACGTTATACGTTAGTACGTATTAATATATAACGTTTTACGTCATTACGTAATAGTATATAGCGTTATACGTCATTACTTAATAGTATATAACGTTATATGTTATTACGTAATAGTATATAACGTTATACGTTATTACGTATTAGTATATAACGTAATACGTTATAACGTAATAGTATATAACGTTATACGTCATTACGTAATACTATATAACGGTATACGTTAGAACGTATTAGTATATAACGTTTTACGTCCTTACGTAGTAGTATATAAAGTTATACCTCATTACGTAATACTATACAGGGTGCGCCGTTAGAATCCGGACAAAAGAAGTTTTGTGCAGAAAGTTGTTTATTTAAGTCAATACACAAAAACACATGAAAATGTTGTTATATCTCATTTAAAGGGTCCTTGCTGAGAACTTTTATTCTATGTAACCACCCTCTGCCTCTATGACCTGCTCTATTCTTGCTCTAAAGCGCGAGCACGCTGACTTCAACTGGTCGCGTTTAATTGTCGCGAATTCTGACTCGATAGCAGCTCGTAGGGAGTTGACGTTGGGGTGCCTGCATTTATTAGTTTGTCTCTCGATAACGCCCCACACGTAATAGTCCAATGGGTTTAGGTCGGGACTGTTAGGAGGCCAGAAATCTTTCGACCAAAACATGTCCACATTGTCAGAGAGCCAATTTTGAACAAGATGACTTGTGTGAGCAGGTGCGCCATCTTGTTGAAATAAATACGGCCTTCCAGAAGCCGTAATTTCCATCCACGGCTTTATTACTGTCTTCAGGACCTCCAAATAAACCTCCTTTGTGATTCTTTCGCCTTTTTGGAAGAAGTGCGGAGGCATGACGTCGCCCTCACTTGAGACAACGCTGAACTTTTCTCGCCGGAGAAGGAGAACCCTTCTCGAACCACTCTGAGGCTGCGTATCTCTTAGCAATGTCGTATACCGTCGATCTTGGGTAGCTAAAGAATTTTATAATTTCGACCGGCGTTCTCCCGGCGCGAAGACTTTCTATAATCGCCGCTCTTCTATCGTATTCTGGGTTTTGCTTAACGAGTTCTGTCATTTTGAGGTTATAGAAGACTTATTGACATATTTAACTAACTTCAGAGTCAATCAGCACAAACATCTGAATTCTAATATGGTGGGAACTACAAATTGAATTCTGTCCGAATTCTAACGGCGCACCCTGTATAACGTTATACGTCATTACGTAATAGTATATAACGTTATACGTTATTTACGTAATAGCATATAACGTTATACGTTATTACGTAATAGTTTATAACGTTATTCGTCATTACGTAATAGTATATAACGTTATAAGTTTTAACGTAATAGTCTATAACGTTATACGTTATTACGTAATGATATATAACATTATACGTTATTACGTAATAGTTTATAACGTTATACGTTAGTACGTAGTAGTATATAACGTTATACGAAATAAGGTAATATTATATAACGTTATACGTTATTACGTAATAGTATATAACGTTGTACGTTATTACGTAATAGCATATAGCGTTATACGTTAGTACGTAGTAGTATATAACGTTATACGAAATAAGGTAATATTATATAACGTTATACGTTATTACGTAATAGCATATAACGTTATACGTCATTACGTAATGGTACATAACGTTATACGTTATAAGATAATACTACATAACGTTATACGTCATAAGGTAATACTACATAACGTTACACGTCATTTCGTAATATTATATGACGTTATACGTTAGTACGTAATAGTATATAACGTTATACGTTATTACGTAATAGTTTATAACGATATACGTTATTCCGTAATAGCATATAACGTTATACGTCATTACGTAAAAGTATATAACGTTATACGTTATTACGTAATAGCATATAACGTTATACGTTATAAGGTAATACTACATAAAGTTATACGTCATTACGTAATAGTATATAACGTTATACGTTATTACGTAATAGTATATAACGTTATAAGTCATTACGTAATACTATATAACGATATACGTTAGAACGTATTAGTATATAACGTTTTACGTCCTTACGTAATAGTATATAAAGTTATACGTCATTACGTAATACTATATAACGTTATACGTCATTACGTAATAGTATATAACGTTATACGTTATTACGTAATAGCATATAACGTTATACGTTATAAGGTAATACTACATAAAGTTATACGTGATTACGTAATAGTATATAACGTTATACGTTATTACGTAATTGTATATAATGCTATACGTCATTACGTATTAGTATATAACGTTATACGTTATTACGTAATAGTTTATAGCGTTATACGTTATTACGTAATACTATATAACGATATACGTTAGTACGTATTAGTATATAACGTTTTACGTCATTACGTTGTAGTATATATCCTTATACGTTATTACGTAATAGCATATAACGTTATACGTTATAAGGTAATAGTACATAACGTTATACGTCATTACGTATTAGTATATAACGTTATACGTCATTACGTAATAGTATATAACGTTATACGTTATTAAGAAGTAGTATATAACGTTATACGTTATTACGTAATAGTTTAAAACGTTATTCGTTATTACGTAATAGCATATAACGTTATACGTCATTACGTAAAAGTATATAACGTTATACGTTATTACGTAATAGCATATAACGTTATACGTCATTACGTAATACTACATAACGTTATACGTCATTACGTACTAGTATATGACGTTATAAGTCATTACGTAATAGTATATAACGTTATACGTCATTACTTAATAGTATATAACGTTATACGTTAGTACGTATTACTATATAACGTTTTACGTCATTACGAAATAGTATATAGCGTTATACGTCATTACTTAATATTATATAACGTTATATGTTATTACGTAATAGTATATAACGTTATACGTCATTACGTATTAGTATATAACGTTATACGTCATTACGTAATAGTATATAACGTTATATGTTATTACGTATTAGTATACAACGTTATACGTCATTACGTATTATTATATAACGTTATACGTCATTACGTAATAGTATATAACGTTATACGTCATTACTTAATAGTATATAACGTTATATGTTATTACGTATTAGTATATAACGTTATACGTCATTACGTATTATTATATAACGTTATACGTCATTACGTAATAGTATATAACGTTATACGTCATTACTTAATAGTATATAACGTTATATGTTATTACGTAATAGTATATAACGTTATACGTTATTACGTATTAGTATATAACGTTTTACGTCATTACGTATTAGTATATAACGTTATACGTCATTTCGTAATAGCATATAACGTTATACGTCATTACGTAATAGTATATAACGTTAGACGTTAGTACGTATTAGTATATAACGTTTTACGTCATTACGTAATAGTATATACCGTTTTACGTCATAAGGTAATACTACATAACGTTATACGTCATTACGTAATGGTACATAACGTTATACGTTATAAGATAATACTACATAACGTTATACGTCATAAGGTAATACTACATAACGTTATACGTCATTTCGTAATATTATATGACGTTATACGTTAGTACGTAATAGTATATAACGTTATACGTTATTACGTAATAGTTTAAAACGATATACGTTATTCCGTAATAGCATATAACGTTATACGTCATTACGTAATAGTATATAACGTTATACGTTATTACGTAATAGCATATAACGTTATACGTCATTACGTAATACTACATAACGTTATACGTCATTACGTACTAGTATATGACGTTATAAGTCATTACGTAATAGTATATAACGTTATACGTCATTACTTAATAGTATATAACGTTATACGTTAGTACGTATTACTATATAACGTTTTACGTCATTACGTAATAGTAAATAGCGTTATACGTTATTACGTAATAGCATATAACGTTATACGTCATTACGTAATAGCATATAACGTTATACGTCATTTCGTAATAGTATATAACGTTATACGTCATTTCATAATAGTATATAGCGTTATACGTTATTACGTAATAGCATATAACGTTATACGTCACTGCGTAATAGTATATAACGTTATAAGTTATGACGTAATAGCATATAACGTTATACTTTATTACGTAATAGTTTATAACGTTATACGTTAGTACGTATTAGTATATAACGGTATACGTTATAAGGTAATTCTATATAACGTTATACCTCATTACGTAATAGTATATAACGTTATACGTTATAAGGTAATACTACATAACGTTATACGTCATTGCGTAATAGTATACAACGTTATACGTTATTACGTAATAGCATATAACGTTATACGTTATTACGTACTAGTATATAACGTTATACGTCATTACGAAATAGTATATAACGTTATACGTTATTACGTATTAGTATATAACGTTTTACGTCATTACGTAATACTATATAACGTTATACGTCATTACGTAATAGTATATAACGTTATACGTTATTTACGTAATAGCATATAACGTTATACGTTATTACGTAATAGTTTATAACGTTATTCGTCATTACGTAATAGTATATAACGTTATAAGTTTTAACGTAATAGTCTATAACGTTATACGTTATTACGTAATGATATATAACATTATACGTTATTACGTAATAGTTTATAACGTTATACGTTAGTACGTAGTAGTATATAACGTTATACGAAATAAGGTAATATTATATAACGTTATACGTTATTACGTAATAGTATATAACGTTGTACGTTATTACGTAATAGCATATAGCGTTATACGTTATTACGTAATAGCATATAACGTTATACGTCATTACGTAATGGTACATAACGTTATACGTTATAAGATAATACTACATAACGTTATACGTCATAAGGTAATACTACATAACGTTACACGTCATTTCGTAATATTATATGACGTTATACGTTAGTACGTAATAGTATATAACGTTATACGTCATTACGTAAAAGTATATAACGTTATACGTTATTACGTAATAGCATATAACGTTATACGTTATAAGGTAATACTACATAAAGTTATACGTCATTACGTAATAGTATATAACGTTATACGTTATTACGTAATAGTATATAACGTTATAAGTCATTACGTAATACTATATAACGATATACGTTAGAACGTATTAGTATATAACGTTTTACGTCCTTACGTAATAGTATATAAAGTTATACGTCATTACGTAATACTATATAACGTTATACGTCATTACGTAATAGTATATAACGTTATACGTTATTACGTAATAGCATATAACGTTATACGTTATAAGGTAATACTACATAAAGTTATACGTGATTACGTAATAGTATATAACGTTATACGTTATTACGTAATTGTATATAATGCTATACGTCATTACGTATTAGTATATAACGTTATACGTTATTACGTAATAGTTTATAGCGTTATACGTTATTACGTAATACTATATAACGATATACGTTAGTACGTATTAGTATATAACGTTTTACGTCATTACGTTGTAGTATATATCCTTATACGTTATTACGTAATAGCATATAACGTTATACGTTATAAGGTAATAGTACATAACGTTATACGTCATTACGTATTAGTATATAACGTTATACGTCATTACGTAATAGTATATAACGTTATACGTTATTAAGAAGTAGTATATAACGTTATACGTTATTACGTAATAGTTTAAAACGTTATTCGTTATTACGTAATAGCATATAACGTTATACGTCATTACGTAAAAGTATATAACGTTATACGTTATTACGTAATAGCATATAACGTTATACGTCATTACGTAATACTACATAACGTTATACGTCATTACGTACTAGTATATGACGTTATAAGTCATTACGTAATAGTATATAACGTTATACGTCATTACTTAATAGTATATAACGTTATACGTTAGTACGTATTACTATATAACGTTTTACGTCATTACGAAATAGTATATAGCGTTATACGTCATTACTTAATATTATATAACGTTATAGTTTATTACGTAATAGTATATAACGTTATACGTCATTACGTATTAGTATATAACGTTATACGTCATTACGTAATAGTATATAACGTTATACGTTATTACGTAATAGTATATAACGTTATACGTCATTACGTATTATTATATAACGTTATACGTTATTACGTATTAGTATATAACGTAATACGTTATTACGTAATAGTATATAACGTTATACGTTATTACGTAATAGCATATAACGTTATACTTTATTACGTAATAGTTTATAACGTTATAAGTTAGTACGTATTAGTGTATAACGGTATACGTTATAAGGTAATTCTACATAACGTTATACCTCATTACGTAATAGTATATACCGTTATACGTTATAAGGTAATACTACATAACGTTATACGTCATTACGTAATAGTATATAACGTTATACGTTATTACGTAATAGCATATAACGTTATACGTTATTACGTACTAGTATATAACGTTATACGTCATTACGAAATAGTATATAACGTTATACGTTATTACGTATTAGTATATAACGTTTTACGTCATTACGTATTAGTATATAACGTTATACGTCATTTCGTAATAGTATATAACGTTATACGTTATTACGTAATAGCATATAACGTTATACGTCATTTCGTAATAGTATATAACGTTATACGTTATTACCTAATAGTATATAACGTTATACGTTATTACGTAATAGTATATAATGTTATACGTCATTACGTATTAGTATATAACGTTATACGTTAGTACGTAATAGTATATAACGTTATACGTTATAAGGTAATAGTACATAACGTTTTACGTCATAAAGTAATACTATATAACGTTTTACGTTAGAACGTAATAGTATATAACGTTATACGTTATTACGTATTAGTATATAAGGTTATACGTCATTACGTAATAGTATATAACGTTATAGGTCATTACGTAATACTATATAACGATATACGTTAGAACGTATTAGTATATAACGTTTTACGTCCTTACGTAATAGTATATAAAGTTATACGTCATTACGTAATACTATATAACGTTATACGTTTTAAGGTAATAGTACATAACGTTATACGTCATTACGTAAAAGTATATAACGTTATACGTTATTACGTAATAGCATATAACGTTATACGTCATTACGTAATACTACATAACGTTATACGTCATTACGTACTAGTATATGACGTTATAAGTCATTACGTAATAGTATATAACGTTATACGTCATTACTTAATAGTATATAACGTTATACGTTAGTACGTATTACTATATAACGTTGTACGTCATTACGTAATAGTATATAGCGTTATACGTCATTACTTAATAGTATATAACGTTATATGTTATTACGTAATAGTATATAACGTTATACGTCATTACGTATTAGTATATAACGTTATACGTCATTACGTAATAGTATATAACGTTATATGTTATTACGTATTAGTATATAACGTTATACGTCATTACGTATTATTATATAACGTTATTCGTCATTACTTAATCGTATATAACGTTATATGTTAATACGTAATAGTATATAACGTTATACGTTATTACGTAATAGCATATAACGTTATACGTCATTACGTAATACTACATAACGTTATACGTCATTACGTACTAGTATATGACGTTATAAGTCATTACGTAATAGTATATAACGTTATACGTCATTACTTAATAGTATATAACGTTATACGTTAGTACGTATTACTATATAACGTTGTACGTCATTACGTAATAGTATATAGCGTTATACGTCATTACTTAATAGTATATAACGTTATATGTTATTACGTAATAGTATATAACGTTATACGTCATTACGTATTAGTATATAACGTTATACGTCATTACGTAATAGTATATAACGTTATTCGTCATTACTTAATAGTATATAACGTTATATGTTAATACGTAATAGTATATAACGTTATACGTTATTACGTATTAGTATATAACGTTATACGTTATTACGTAATAGTATATAACGTTATACGTCATTACGTAATACTATATAACGATATACGTTAGAACGTATTAGTATATAACGTTTTACGTCCTTACGTAATAGTATATAAAGTTATACGTCATTACGTAATACTATATAACGTTATACGTTAGTACGTATTACTATATAACGTTTTACGTCATTACGTAAAAGTATATAGCGTTACACGTTATTACGTAATAGCATATAACGTTATACGTCATTACGTAATAGTATATAACGTTATACGTTAGTACGTATTAGTATATAACGTTATACGTTATAAGATAATAGTATATAACGTTATACGTTATTACGTAATAGCATATAACGTTATACGTCATTACGTAATAGTATATAACGTTGTACGTTATTACGTAATAGTATATAACGTTATACGTTATTACGTAATAGCATATAACGTTATACGTCATTACGTAGTACTACATAACGTTATACGTCATTACGTACTAGTATATGACGTTATACGTCATTACGTAATAGTATATAACGTTATACGTTAGTACGTATTACTATATAACGTTTTACGTCATTACGTAATAGTTTATAACGATATATGTTATTCCGTAATAGCATATAACGTTATACGTCATTACGTAATAGTATATAACGTTATACGTTATTACGTAATAGCATATAACGTTATACGTCATTACGTAATACTACATAACGTTATACGTCATTACGTACTAGTATATGACGTTATAAGTCATTACGTAATAGTATATAACGTTATACGTCATTACTTAATAGTATATAACGTTATACGTTAATACGTATTACTATATAACGTTTTACGTCATTACGTAATAGTATATAGCGTTATACGTTATTACGTAATAGCATATAACGTTATACGTCATTACGTAATAGTATATAACGTTGTACGTTATTACGTAATAGTATATAACGTTATACGTTATTACGTAATAGCATATAACGTTATACGTCATTACGTAGTACTACATAACGTTATACGTCATTACGTACTAGTATATGACGTTATACGTCATTACGTAATAGTATATAACGTTATACGTTAGTACGTATTACTATATAACGTTTTACGTCATTACGTAATAGTTTATAACGATATACGTTATTCCGTAATAGCATATAACGTTATACGTCATTACGTAATAGTATATAACGTTATACGTTATTACGTAATAGCATATAACGTTATACGTCATTACGTAATACTACATAACGTTATACGTCATTACGTACTAGTATATGACGTTATAAGTCATTACGTAATAGTATATAACGTTATACGTCATTACTTAATAGTATATAACGTTATACGTTATAAGGTAATACTACATAACGTTATACGTCACAAAGTAATACTATATAACGGTATACGTTAGTACGTAATAGTATATAACGTTATACGTCATTACGTAATAGTATATAACGTTATATGTTATTACGTATTAGTATATAACGTTATACGTCATTACGTATTAGTATATAACGTTATACGTTAGAAGGTAATAGTACATAACGTTATACGTCATTACGTAAAAGTATATAACGTTATACGTTATTACGTAATAGCATATAACGTTATACGTCATTACGTAGTACTACATAACGTTATACGTCATTACGTACTAGTATATGACGTTATACGTCATTACGTAAAAGTATATAACGTTATACGTTATTACGTAATAGCATATAACGTTATACGTCATTACGTAATACTACATAACGTTATACGTCATTACGTTCTAGTATATGACGTTATAAGTCATTACGTAATAGTATATAACGTTATACGTCATTACTTAATAGTATATAACGTTATACGTTAGTACGTATTACTATATAACGTTTTACGTCATTACCTAATAGTATATAGCGTTATACGTCATTACTTAATAGTATATAACGTTATATGTTATTACGTAATAGTATATAACGTTATACGTCATTACGTATTAGTATATAACGTTATACGTCATTTCGTAATAGTATATAACGTTATACGTTATTAAGTAATAGCATATAACGTTATACGTCATTTCGTAAAAGTATATAACGTTATACGTTATTACGTAATAGTATACAACGTTATACGTTATTACGTAATAGTATATAATGTTATACGTCATTACGTATTAGTATATAACGTTATACGTTAGTACGTACTAGTATATAACGTTATACGTTATAAGGTAATACTACATAACGTTATACGTCATAAAGTAATACTATATAACGGTATACGTTAGTACGTAATAGTATATAACGTTATACGTCATTACGTAATAGTATATAACGTTATATGTTATTACGTATTAGTATATAACGTTATACGTCATTACGTATTATTATATAACGTTATACGTTATAAGGTAATAGTACATAACGTTATACGTCATTACGTAAAAGTATATAACGTTATACGTTATTACGTAATAGCATATAACGTTATACGTCATTACGTAATACTACATAACGTTATACGTCATAACGTACTAGTATATGACGTTATAAGTCATTACGTAATAGTATATAATGTTATACGTCATTACTTAATAGTATATAACGTTATACGTTAGTACGTATTACTATATAACGTTTTACGTCATTACGTAATAGTATATAGCGTTATACGTCATTACTTAATAGTATATAACGTTATATGTTATTACGTAATAGTATATAACGTTATACGTCATTACGTATTAGTATATAACGTTTTACGTCCTTACGTAATAGTATATAAAGTTATACGTCATTACGTAATACTATATAACGTTATACGTCATTACGTAATAGTAAATAACGTTATACGTTATTTACGTAATAGCATATAACGTTATACGTTATTACGTAATATTTTATAACGTTATTCGTCATTACGTAATAGTATATAACGTTATAAGTTTTAACGTAATAGTCTATAACGTTATACGTTATTACGTAATGATATATAACATTATACATTATTACGTAATAGTTTATAACGTTATACGTTAGTACGTAGTAGTATATAACGTTATACGAAATAAGGTAATAGTATATAACGTTATAAGTTATTACGTAATAGTATATAACGTTGTACGTTATTACGTAATAGCATATAGCGTTATACGTTATTACGTAATAGCATATAACGTTATACGTCATTACGTAATAGTATAATACGTTATACGTTAGTACGTATTAGTATATAACGTTTTACGTCATTACGTAATATTATATGACGTTATACGTTAGTACGTAATAGTATATAACGTTATACGTTATTACGTAATAGTTTATAACGATATACGTTATTCCGTAATAGCATATAACGTTATACGCCATTACGTAATAGTATATAACGTTATACGTTATTACGTAATAGCATATAACGTTATACGTTATAAGGTAATACTACATAAAGTTATACGTGATTACGTAATAGTATATAACGTTATACGTCATTACTTAATAGTATATAACGTTATACGTTAGTACGTATTACTATATAACGTTTTACGTCCTTACGTAATAGTATATAAAGTTATACGTCATTACGTAATACTATATAACGTTATACGTCATTACGTAATAGTATATCACGTTATACGTTATTTACGTAATAGCATATAACGTTATACGTTAGTACGTAGTAGTATATAACGTTATACGAAATAAGGTAATAGTATATAACGTTATACGTTATTACGTAATAGTATATAACGTTGTACGTTATTACGTAATATCATATAACGTTATACGTTATTACGTAATAGTTTATAACGTTATACGTTATAACGTAATAGCATATAACGTTATACGTCATTACGTATTAGTATATAACGTTATACGTCATTACGTAATAGTATATAACGTTATACGTTATTAAGAAGTAGTATATAACGTTATACGTTATTACGCAATAGTTTATAACGTTATTCGTTATTACGTAATACTATATAACGTTATACGTTATTACGTAATAGTTTATAACGTTATACGTTATTACGTAATACTATATAACGATATACGTTATTCCGTAATAGCATATAACGTTATACGTCATTACGTAATACTATATAACGATATACATTAGTACGTATTAGTATATAACGTTTAACGTCATTAAGCAATAGTATATAACGTTATACGTTAGTACGTACTAGTATATAACGTTATACGTTATAACGTAATACTACATAACGTTATACGTCATAAGGTAATACTATATAACGATATACGTTAGTACGTAATAGTATATAACGTTATACGTTATTACGTAATAGTATATAACGTTGTACGTTATTACGTAATAGCATATAAAGTTATACGTCATTACGTAATACTATATAACGTTATACGTTATTACGTAATAGTTTATAACGTTATACGTTATTACGTAATACTATATAACGATATACGTTATTCCGTAATAGCATATAACGTTATACGTCATTACGTAATAGTATATAACGTTATACGTTATTACGTAATAGCATATAACGTTATACGTTATAAGGTAATACTACATAACGTTATACGTGATTACGTAATAGTATATAACGTTATACGTTATTACGTAATTGTATATAATGCTATACGTCATTACGTATTAGTATATAACGTTATACGTTATTACGTAATAGTTTATAACGTTATACGTTATTACGTAATACTATATAATGATATACGTTAGTACGTATTAGTATATAACGTTTTACGTCATTTCGTAATATTATATAACGTTATACGTCATTACGTAATAGTATATAACGTTATACGTTGTTACGTAATAGCATATAACGTTATACGTTATAAGGTAATACTACATAAAGTTATACGTGATTACGTAATAGCATATAACGTTATACGTTATAAGGTAATACTACATAACGTTATATGTGATTACGTAATAGTATATAACGTTATACGTTATAAGGTAATAGTACATAACGTTATACGTCATACGGTAATGCTACATAACGTTATACGTCATAAAGTAATACTACATAACGTTGTACGTCATTACGTAATAGTATATAACGTTACACGTTAGTACATAATAGTGTACAACGTTGTACGTCATACGATGATACTATATAACGTTATACGTTAGTACGTAATAGTATTTTACGTTATACGCTATTACGTAATAGGATATAACGTTATACGTTAGTACGTAATAGAATATAATGTTAAACGTCATCAGGTAATACTACATAACGTTATATGTGATTACGTAATAGTATATAACGATATACGTTATTACGTAATAGTATATAACGTTGTACGTTATTACGTAATAGCATATAGCGTTATACGTTATTACGTAATAGCATATAACGTTATACGTCATTACGTAATGGTACATAACGTTATACGTTATAAGATAATACTACATAACGTTATACGTCATAAGGTAATACTACATAACGTTACACGTCATTTCGTAATATTATATGACGTTATACGTTAGTACGTAATAGTATATAACGTTATACGTCATTACGTAAAAGTATATAACGTTATACGTTATTACGTAATAGCATATAACGTTATACGTTATAAGGTAATACTACATAAAGTTATACGTCATTACGTAATAGTATATAACGTTATACGTTATTACGTAATAGTATATAACGTTATAAGTCATTACGTAATACTATATAACGATATACGTTAGAACGTATTAGTATATAACGTTTTACGTCCTTACGTAATAGTATATAAAGTTATACGTCATTACGTAATACTATATAACGTTATACGTCATTACGTAATAGTATATAACGTTATACGTTATTACGTAATAGCATATAACGTTATACGTTTTAAGGTAATACTACATAAAGTTATACGTGATTACGTAATAGTATATAACGTTATACGTTATTACGTAATTGTATATAATGCTATACGTCATTACGTATTAGTATATAACGTTATACGTTATTACGTAATAGTTTATAGCGTTATACGTTATTACGTAATACTATATAACGATATACGTTAGTACGTATTAGTATATAACGTTTTACGTCATTACGTTGTAGTATATATCCTTATACGTTATTACGTAATAGCATATAACGTTATACGTTATAAGGTAATAGTACATAACGTTATACGTCATTACGTATTAGTATATAACGTTATACGTCATTACGTAATAGTATATAACGTTATACGTTATTAAGAAGTAGTATATAACGTTATACGTTATTACGTAATAGTTTAAAACGTTATTCGTTATTACGTAATAGCATATAACGTTATACGTCATTACGTAAAAGTATATAACGTTATACGTTATTACGTAATAGCATATAACGTTATACGTCATTACGTAATACTACATAACGTTATACGTCATTACGTACTAGTATATGACGTTATAAGTCATTACGTAATAGTATATAACGTTATACGTCATTACTTAATAGTATATAACGTTATACGTTAGTACGTATTACTATATAACGTTTTACGTCATTACGAAATAGTATATAGCGTTATACGTCATTACTTAATATTATATAACGTTATAGTTTATTACGTAATAGTATATAACGTTATACGTCATTACGTATTAGTATATAACGTTATACGTCATTACGTAATAGTATATAACGTTATATGTTATTACGTATTAGTATATAACGTTATACGTCATTACGTATTATTATATAACGTTATACGTTATTACGTATTAGTATATAACGTAATACGTTATTACGTAATAGTATATAACGTTATACGTTATTACGTAATAGCATATAACGTTATACTTTATTACGTAATAGTTTATAACGTTATAAGTTAGTACGTATTAGTGTATAACGGTATACGTTATAAGGTAATTCTACATAACGTTATACCTCATTACGTAATAGTATATACCGTTATACGTTATAAGGTAATACTACATAACGTTATACGTCATTACGTAATAGTATATAACGTTATACGTTATTACGTAATAGCATATAACGTTATACGTTATTACGTACTAGTATATAACGTTATACGTCATTACGAAATAGTATATAACGTTATACGTTATTACGTATTAGTATATAACGTTTTACGTCATTACGTATTAGTATATAACGTTATACGTCATTTCGTAATAGTATATAACGTTATACGTTATTACGTAATAGCATATAACGTTATACGTCATTTCGTAATAGTATATAACGTTATACGTTATTACCTAATAGTATATAACGTTATACGTTATTACGTAATAGTATATAATGTTATACGTCATTACGTATTAGTATATAACGTTATACGTTAGTACGTACTAGTATATAACGTTATACGTTATAAGGTAATAGTACATAACGTTTTACGTCATAAAGTAATACTATATAACGTTTTACGTTAGAACGTAATAGTATATAACGTTATACGTTATTACGTATTAGTATATAAGGTTATACGTCATTACGTAATAGTATATAACGTTATAGGTCATTACGTAATACTATATAACGATATACGTTAGAACGTATTAGTATATAACGTTTTACGTCCTTACGTAATAGTATATAAAGTTATACGTCATTACGTAATACTATATAACGTTATACGTTTTAAGGTAATAGTACATAACGTTATACGTCATTACGTAAAAGTATATAACGTTATACGTTATTACGTAATAGCATATAACGTTATACGTCATTACGTAATACTACATAACGTTATACGTCATTACGTACTAGTATATGACGTTATAAGTCATTACGTAATAGTATATAACGTTATACGTCATTACTTAATAGTATATAACGTTATACGTTAGTACGTATTACTATATAACGTTGTACGTCATTACGTAATAGTATATAGCGTTATACGTCATTACTTAATAGTATATAACGTTATATGTTATTACGTAATAGTATATAACGTTATACGTCATTACGTATTAGTATATAACGTTATACGTCATTACGTAATAGTATATAACGTTATATGTTATTACGTATTAGTATATAACGTTATACGTCATTACGTATTATTATATAACGTTATTCGTCATTACTTAATCGTATATAACGTTATATGTTAATACGTAATAGTATATAACGTTATACGTTATTACGTAATAGCATATAACGTTATACGTCATTACGTAATACTACATAACGTTATACGTCATTACGTACTAGTATATGACGTTATAAGTCATTACGTAATAGTATATAACGTTATACGTCATTACTTAATAGTATATAACGTTATACGTTAGTACGTATTACTATATAACGTTGTACGTCATTACGTAATAGTATATAGCGTTATACGTCATTACTTAATAGTATATAACGTTATATGTTATTACGTAATAGTATATAACGTTATACGTCATTACGTATTAGTATATAACGTTATACGTCATTACGTAATAGTATATAACGTTATTCGTCATTACTTAATAGTATATAACGTTATATGTTAATACGTAATAGTATATAACGTTATACGTTATTACGTATTAGTATATAACGTTATACGTTATTACGTAATAGTATATAACGTTATACGTCATTACGTAATACTATATAACGATATACGTTAGAACGTATTAGTATATAACGTTTTACGTCCTTACGTAATAGTATATAAAGTTATACGTCATTACGTAATACTATATAACGTTATACGTTAGTACGTATTACTATATAACGTTTTACGTCATTACGTAAAAGTATATAGCGTTACACGTTATTACGTAATAGCATATAACGTTATACGTCATTACGTAATAGTATATAACGTTATACGTTAGTACGTATTAGTATATAACGTTATACGTTATAAGATAATAGTATATAACGTTATACGTTATTACGTAATAGCATATAACGTTATACGTCATTACGTAATAGTATATAACGTTGTACGTTATTACGTAATAGTATATAACGTTATACGTTATTACGTAATAGCATATAACGTTATACGTCATTACGTAGTACTACATAACGTTATACGTCATTACGTACTAGTATATGACGTTATACGTCATTACGTAATAGTATATAACGTTATACGTTAGTTCGTATTACTATATAACGTTTTACGTCATTACGTAATAGTTTATAACGATATATGTTATTCCGTAATAGCATATAACGTTATACGTCATTACGTAATAGTATATAACGTTATACGTTATTACGTAATAGCATATAACGTTATACGTCATTACGTAATACTACATAACGTTATACGTCATTACGTACTAGTATATGACGTTATAAGTCATTACGTAATAGTATATAACGTTATACGTCATTACTTAATAGTATATAACGTTATACGTTAATACGTATTACTATATAACGTTTTACGTCATTACGTAATAGTATATAGCGTTATACGTTATTACGTAATAGCATATAACGTTATACGTCATTACGTAATAGTATATAACGTTGTACGTTATTACGTAATAGTATATAACGTTATACGTTATTACGTAATAGCATATAACGTTATACGTCATTACGTAGTACTACATAACGTTATACGTCATTACGTACTAGTATATGACGTTATACGTCATTACGTAATAGTATATAACGTTATACGTTAGTACGTATTACTATATAACGTTTTACGTCATTACGTAATAGTTTATAACGATATACGTTATTCCGTAATAGCATATAACGTTATACGTCATTACGTAATAGTATATAACGTTATACGTTATTACGTAATAGCATATAACGTTATACGTCATTACGTAATACTACATAACGTTATACGTCATTACGTACTAGTATATGACGTTATAAGTCATTACGTAATAGTATATAACGTTATACGTCATTACTTAATAGTATATAACGTTATACGTTATAAGGTAATACTACATAACGTTATACGTCACAAAGTAATACTATATAACGGTATACGTTAGTACGTAATAGTATATAACGTTATACGTCATTACGTAATAGTATATAACGTTATATGTTATTACGTATTAGTATATAACGTTATACGTCATTACGTATTAGTATATAACGTTGTACGTTATTACGTAATAGTATATAACGTTATACGTTATTACGTAATAGCATATAACGTTATACGTCATTACGTAGTACTACATAACGTTATACGTCATTACGTACTAGTATATGACGTTATACGTCATTACGTAATAGTATATAACGTTATACGTTAGTACGTATTACTATATAACGTTTTACGTCATTACGTAATAGTTTATAACGATATACGTTATTCCGTAATAGCATATAACGTTATACGTCATTACGTAATAGTATATAACGTTATACGTTATTACGTAATAGCATATAACGTTATACGTCATTACGTAATACTACATAACGTTATACGTCATTACGTACTAGTATATGACGTTATAAGTCATTACGTAATAGTATATAACGTTATACGTCATTACTTAATAGTATATAACGTTATACGTTATAAGGTAATACTACATAACGTTATACGTCACAAAGTAATACTATATAACGGTATACGTTAGTACGTAATAGTATATAACGTTATACGTCATTACGTTGTAGTATATATCCTTATACGTTATTACGTAATAGCATATAACGTTATACGTTATAAGGTAATAGTACATAACGTTATACGTCATTACGTATTAGTATATAACGTTATACGTCATTACGTAATAGTATATAACGTTATACGTTATTAAGAAGTAGTATATAACGTTATACGTTATTACGTAATAGTTTAAAACGTTATTCGTTATTACGTAATAGCATATAACGTTATACGTCATTACGTAAAAGTATATAACGTTATACGTTATTACGTAATAGCATATAACGTTATACGTCATTACGTAATACTACATAACGTTATACGTCATTACGTACTAGTATATGACGTTATAAGTCATTACGTAATAGTATATAACGTTATACGTCATTACTTAATAGTATATAACGTTATACGTTAGTACGTATTACTATATAACGTTTTACGTCATTACGAAATAGTATATAGCGTTATACGTCATTACTTAATATTATATAACGTTATAGTTTATTACGTAATAGTATATAACGTTATACGTCATTACGTATTAGTATATAACGTTATACGTCATTACGTAATAGTATATAACGTTATATGTTATTACGTATTAGTATATAACGTTATACGTCATTACGTATTATTATATAACGTTATACGTTATTACGTATTAGTATATAACGTAATACGTTATTACGTAATAGTATATAACGTTATACGTTATTACGTAATAGCATATAACGTTATACTTTATTACGTAATAGTTTATAACGTTATAAGTTAGTACGTATTAGTGTATAACGGTATACGTTATAAGGTAATTCTACATAACGTTATACCTCATTACGTAATAGTATATACCGTTATACGTTATAAGGTAATACTACATAACGTTATACGTCATTACGTAATAGTATATAACGTTATACGTTATTACGTAATAGCATATAACGTTATACGTTATTACGTACTAGTATATAACGTTATACGTCATTACGAAATAGTATATAACGTTATACGTTATTACGTATTAGTATATAACGTTTTACGTCATTACGTATTAGTATATAACGTTATACGTCATTTCGTAATAGTATATAACGTTATACGTTATTACGTAATAGCATATAACGTTATACGTCATTTCGTAATAGTATATAACGTTATACGTTATTACCTAATAGTATATAACGTTATACGTTATTACGTAATAGTATATAATGTTATACGTCATTACGTATTAGTATATAACGTTATACGTTAGTACGTACTAGTATATAACGTTATACGTTATAAGGTAATAGTACATAACGTTTTACGTCATAAAGTAATACTATATAACGTTTTACGTTAGAACGTAATAGTATATAACGTTATACGTTATTACGTATTAGTATATAAGGTTATACGTCATTACGTAATAGTATATAACGTTATAGGTCATTACGTAATACTATATAACGATATACGTTAGAACGTATTAGTATATAACGTTTTACGTCCTTACGTAATAGTATATAAAGTTATACGTCATTACGTAATACTATATAACGTTATACGTTTTAAGGTAATAGTACATAACGTTATACGTCATTACGTAAAAGTATATAACGTTATACGTTATTACGTAATAGCATATAACGTTATACGTCATTACGTAATACTACATAACGTTATACGTCATTACGTACTAGTATATGACGTTATAAGTCATTACGTAATAGTATATAACGTTATACGTCATTACTTAATAGTATATAACGTTATACGTTAGTACGTATTACTATATAACGTTGTACGTCATTACGTAATAGTATATAGCGTTATACGTCATTACTTAATAGTATATAACGTTATATGTTATTACGTAATAGTATATAACGTTATACGTCATTACGTATTAGTATATAACGTTATACGTCATTACGTAATAGTATATAACGTTATATGTTATTACGTATTAGTATATAACGTTATACGTCATTACGTATTATTATATAACGTTATTCGTCATTACTTAATCGTATATAACGTTATATGTTAATACGTAATAGTATATAACGTTATACGTTATTACGTAATAGCATATAACGTTATACGTCATTACGTAATACTACATAACGTTATACGTCATTACGTACTAGTATATGACGTTATAAGTCATTACGTAATAGTATATAACGTTATACGTCATTACTTAATAGTATATAACGTTATACGTTAGTACGTATTACTATATAACGTTGTACGTCATTACGTAATAGTATATAGCGTTATACGTCATTACTTAATAGTATATAACGTTATATACTATTACGTAATAGTATATAACGTTATACGTCATTACGTATTAGTATATAACGTTATACGTCATTACGTAATAGTATATAACGTTATTCGTCATTACTTAATAGTATATAACGTTATATGTTAATACGTAATAGTATATAACGTTATACGTTATTACGTATTAGTATATAACGTTATACGTTATTACGTAATAGTATATAACGTTATACGTCATTACGTAATACTATATAACGATATACGTTAGAACGTATTAGTATATAACGTTTTACGTCCTTACGTAATAGTATATAAAGTTATACGTCATTACGTAATACTATATAACGTTATACGTTAGTACGTATTACTATATAACGTTTTACGTCATTACGTAAAAGTATATAGCGTTACACGTTATTACGTAATAGCATATAACGTTATACGTCATTACGTAATAGTATATAACGTTATACGTTAGTACGTATTAGTATATAACGTTATACGTTATAAGATAATAGTATATAACGTTATACGTTATTACGTAATAGCATATAACGTTATACGTCATTACGTAATAGTATATAACGTTGTACGTTATTACGTAATAGTATATAACGTTATACGTTATTACGTAATAGCATATAACGTTATACGTCATTACGTAGTACTACATAACGTTATACGTCATTACGTACTAGTATATGACGTTATACGTCATTACGTAATAGTATATAACGTTATACGTTAGTTCGTATTACTATATAACGTTTTACGTCATTACGTAATAGTTTATAACGATATATGTTATTCCGTAATAGCATATAACGTTATACGTCATTACGTAATAGTATATAACGTTATACGTTATTACGTAATAGCATATAACGTTATACGTCATTACGTAATACTACATAACGTTATACGTCATTACGTACTAGTATATGACGTTATAAGTCATTACGTAATAGTATATAACGTTATACGTCATTACTTAATAGTATATAACGTTATACGTTAATACGTATTACTATATAACGTTTTACGTCATTACGTAATAGTATATAGCGTTATACGTTATTACGTAATAGCATATAACGTTATACGTCATTACGTAATAGTATATAACGTTGTACGTTATTACGTAATAGTATATAACGTTATACGTTATTACGTAATAGCATATAACGTTATACGTCATTACGTAGTACTACATAACGTTATACGTCATTACGTACTAGTATATGACGTTATACGTCATTACGTAATAGTATATAACGTTATACGTTAGTACGTATTACTATATAACGTTTTACGTCATTACGTAATAGTTTATAACGATATACGTTATTCCGTAATAGCATATAACGTTATACGTCATTACGTAATAGTATATAACGTTATACGTTATTACGTAATAGCATATAACGTTATACGTCATTACGTAATACTACATAACGTTATACGTCATTACGTATTAGTATATAACGTTATACGTCATTACGTAATAGTATATAACGTTATACGTCATTACTTAATAGTATATAACGTTATACGTTATAAGGTAATACTACATAACGTTATACGTCACAAAGTAATACTATATAACGGTATACGTTAGTACGTAATAGTATATAACGTTATACGTCATTACGTAATAGTATATAACGTTATATGTTATTACGTATTAGTATATAACGTTATACGTCATTACGTATTAGTATATAACGTTGTACGTTATTACGTAATAGTATATAACGTTATACGTTATTACGTAATAGCATATAACGTTATACGTCATTACGTAGTACTACATAACGTTATACGTCATTACGTACTAGTATATGACGTTATACGTCATTACGTAATAGTATATAACGTTATACGTTAGTACGTATTACTATATAACGTTTTACGTCATTACGTAATAGTTTATAACGATATACGTTATTCCGTAATAGCATATAACGTTATACGTCATTACGTAATAGTATATAACGTTATACGTTATTACGTAATAGCATATAACGTTATACGTCATTACGTAATACTACATAACGTTATACGTCATTACGTACTAGTATATGACGTTATAAGTCATTACGTAATAGTATATAACGTTATACGTCATTACTTAATAGTATATAACGTTATACGTTATAAGGTAATACTACATAACGTTATACGTCACAAAGTAATACTATATAACGGTATACGTTAGTACGTAATAGTATATAACGTTATACGTCATTACGTAATAGTATATAACGTTATATGTTATTACGTATTAGTATATAACGTTATACGTCATTACGTATTAGTATATAACGTTATACGTTAGAAGGTAATAGTACATAACGTTATACGTCATTACGTAAAAGTATATAACGTTATACGTTATTACGTAATAGCATATAACGTTATACGTCATTACGTAATACTACATAACGTTATACGTCATTACGTTCTAGTATATGACGTTATAAGTCATTACGTAATAGTATATAACGTTATACGTCATTACTTAATAGTATATAACGTTATACGTTAGTACGTATTACTATATAACGTTTTACGTCATTACCTAATAGTATATAGCGTTATACGTCATTACTTAATAGTATATAACGTTATATGTTATTACGTAATAGTATATAACGTTATACGTCATTACGTATTAGTATATAACGTTATACGTCATTTCGTAATAGTATATAACGTTATACGTTATTAAGTAATAGCATATAACGTTATACGTCATTTCGTAAAAGTATATAACGTTATACGTTATTACGTAATAGTATACAACGTTATACGTTATTACGTAATAGTATATAATGTTATACGTCATTACGTATTAGTATATAACGTTATACGTTAGTACGTACTAGTATATAACGTTATACGTTATAAGGTAATACTACATAACGTTATACGTCATAAAGTAATACTATATAACGGTATACGTTAGTACGTAATAGTATATAACGTTATACGTCATTACGTAATAGTATATAACGTTATATGTTATTACGTATTAGTATATAACGTTATACGTCATTACGTATTATTATATAACGTTATACGTTATAAGGTAATAGTACATAACGTTATACGTCATTACGTAAAAGTATATAACGTTATACGTTGTTACGTAATAGCATATAACGTTATACGTCATTACGTAATACTACATAACGTTATACGTCATAACGTACTAGTATATGACGTTATAAGTCATTACGTAATAGTATATAATGTTATACGTCATTACTTAATAGTATATAACGTTATACGTTAGTACGTATTACTATATAACGTTTTACGTCATTACGTAATAGTATATAGCGTTATACGTCATTACTTAATAGTATATAACGTTATATGTTATTACGTAATAGTATATAACGTTATACGTCATTACGTATTAGTATATAACGTTTTACGTCCTTACGTAATAGTATATAAAGTTATACGTCATTACGTAATACTATATAACGTTATACGTCATTACGTAATAGTAAATAACGTTATACGTTATTTACGTAATAGCATATAACGTTATACGTTATTACGTAATATTTTATAACGTTATTCGTCATTACGTAATAGTATATAACGTTATAAGTTTTAACGTAATAGTCTATAACGTTATACGTTATTACGTAATGATATATAACATTATACATTATTACGTAATAGTTTATAACGTTATACGTTAGTACGTAGTAGTATATAACGTTATACGAAATAAGGTAATAGTATATAACGTTATAAGTTATTACGTAATAGTATATAACGTTGTACGTTATTACGTAATAGCATATAGCGTTATACGTTATTACGTAATAGCATATAACGTTATACGTCATTACGTAATAGTATAATACGTTATACGTTAGTACGTATTAGTATATAACGTTTTACGTCATTACGTAATATTATATGACGTTATACGTTAGTACGTAATAGTATATAACGTTATACGTTATTACGTAATAGTTTATAACGATATACGTTATTCCGTAATAGCATATAACGTTATACGCCATTACGTAATAGTACATAACGTTATACGTTATTACGTAATAGCATATAACGTTATACGTTATAAGGTAATACTACATAAAGTTATACGTGATTACGTAATAGTATATAACGTTATACGTCATTACTTAATAGTATATAACGTTATACGTTAGTACGTATTACTATATAACGTTTTACGTCCTTACGTAATAGTATATAAAGTTATACGTCATTACGTAATACTATATAACGTTATACGTCATTACGTAATAGTATATCACGTTATACGTTATTTACGTAATAGCATATAACGTTATACGTTAGTACGTAGTAGTATATAACGTTATACGAAATAAGGTAATAGTATATAACGTTATACGTTATTACGTAATAGTATATAACGTTGTACGTTATTACGTAATATCATATAACGTTATACGTTATTACGTAATAGTTTATAACGTTATACGTTATAACGTAATAGCATATAACGTTATACGTCATTACGTAATAGTATATAACGTTGTACGTTATTACGTAATAGTATATAACGTTATACGTTATTACGTAATAGCATATAACGTTATACGTCATTACGTAATACTACATAACGTTATACGTCATTACGTACTAGTATATGACGTTATACGTCATTACGTAATAGTATATAACGATATACGTTAGTACGTATTACT
Source organism: Bombus pascuorum (assembly GCF_905332965.1). Classification (NCBI taxonomy): domain Eukaryota; kingdom Metazoa; phylum Arthropoda; class Insecta; order Hymenoptera; family Apidae; genus Bombus; species Bombus pascuorum. The sequence goes on along the minus strand of NC_083495.1, from coordinate 2,380,852 downwards.
ATATAACGTTTTACGTCATTACGTAAAAGTATATAGCGTTATACGTTATTACGTAATAGCATATAACGTTATACGTCATTAGGTAATAGTATATAACGTTATACGTTAGTACGTATTAGTATATAACGTTTTACGTCATTACGTAATAGTATATACCGTTTTACGTCATAAGGTAATACTACATAACGTTATACGTCATTACGTAATGGTACATAACGTTATACGTTATAAGATAATACTACATAACGTTATACGTCATAAGGTAATACTACATAACGTTATACGTCATTTCGTAATATTATATGACGTTATACGTTAGTACGTAATAGTATATAACGTTATACGTTATTACGTAATAGTTTATAACGATATACGTTATTCCGTAATAGCATATAACGTTATACGTCATTACGTAATACTATATAACGATATACATTAGTACGTATTAGTATATAACGTTTAACGTCATTAAGCAATAGTATATAACGTTATACGTTAGTACGTACTAGTATATAACGTTATACGTTATAAGGTAATACTACATAACGTTATACGTCATAAGGTAATACTATATAACGATATACGTTAGTACGTAATAGTATATAACGTTATACGTTATTACGTAATAGTATATAACGTTGTACGTTATTACGTAATAGCATATAAAGTTATACGTCATTACGTAATACTATATAACGTTATACGTTATTACGTAATAGTTTATAACGTTATACGTTATTACGTAATACTATATAACGATATACGTTATTCCGTAATAGCATATAACGTTATACGTCATTACGTAATAGTATATAACGTTATACGTTATTACGTAATAGCATATAACGTTATACGTTATAAGGTAATACTACATAACGTTATACGTGATTACGTAATAGTATATAACGTTATACGTTATTACGTAATTGTATATAATGCTATACGTCATTACGTATTAGTATATAACGTTATACGTTATTACGTAATAGTTTATAACGTTATACGTTATTACGTAATACTATATAATGATATACGTTAGTACGTATTAGTATATAACGTTTTACGTCATTTCGTAATATTATATAACGTTATACGTCATTACGTAATAGTATATAACGTTATACGTTGTTACGTAATAGCATATAACGTTATACGTTATAAGGTAATACTACATAAAGTTATACGTGATTACGTAATAGCATATAACGTTATACGTTATAAGGTAATACTACATAACGTTATATGTGATTACGTAATAGTATATAACGTTATACGTTATAAGGTAATAGTACATAACGTTATACGTCATACGGTAATGCTACATAACGTTATACGTCATAAAGTAATACTACATAACGTTGTACGTCATTACGTAATAGTATATAACGTTACACGTTAGTACATAATAGTGTACAACGTTGTACGTCATACGATGATACTATATAACGTTATACGTTAGTACGTAATAGTATTTTACGTTATACGCTATTACGTAATAGGATATAACGTTATACGTTAGTACGTAATAGAATATAATGTTAAACGTCATCAGGTAATACTACATAACGTTATATGTGATTACGTAATAGTATATAACGATATACGTTAGAACGTATTAGTATATAACGTTATACGTTATAAGTTAATACTACATAACGTTCTACGTTACTACGTAATACTATATAACGATATACGTTAGTACGTATTAGTATATAACGTTTTACGTCAATACTTAATAGTATATAACGTTATACGTCATTACGTAATACTATTTAACGTTATACGTTATTACGTAATATTATATAACGTTATACGTTATTACGTAATAGCATATAACGTTATACTTTATTACGTAATAGTTTATAACGTTATACGTTAGTACGTATTAGTATATAACGATATACGTTATAAGGTAATACTACATAACGTTATTCGTCATTACGTAATAGTATATAACGTTATACGTTTTTACGTAATAGTCTATAACGTTATACGTTATTACGTAATAGTTTATAACGTTATACGTTAGTAGGTAGTAGTATATAACGTTATACGAAGTAAGGTAATAGTATATAACGTTATATGTTATTACGTAATAGTATATAACGTTATACGTTATTACGTATTAGTATATAACGTAATACGTTATAACGTAATAGTATATAACGTTATACGTCATTACGTAATAGTATATAACGTTATACGTTAGTACGTATTACTATATAACGTTTTACGTCATTACGTAATAGTATATAGCGTTATACGTTATTACGTAATAGCATATAACGTTATAAGTCATTACGTAATAGTATATAACGTTATACGTCATTACGTAATGGTATATAACGTTATACGTTAGTACGTAGTAGTATATAATGTTATACGTTAGTACGTAATAATATATAACGTTATACGTCATTAGGTAATACTACATAACGTTATACTTCATTACGTAATAGTATATAACGTTATACGTTATAAGGCAATACTACATAACGTTATACGTCATTAGGTAATACTACATAACGTTATACTTCATTACGTAATAGTATATAACGTTATACGTTATAAGGTAATAGTATATAACGTTATACGCTATTACGTAAGGGGATATAACGTTATACGTCATTACGTAATAGTTTATAACGTTATACGTTATTACGTAATAGTATATAACGTTATACGTTATTACGTAATAGTATATAACGTTATTCGTTGTTACGTAATGCTTCATAATGTTATACGTCATTACGAAATAATATATATCGGTATAGGTTGTTACGTAATGCTACATAACGTTATACTGCATTATGTAATGCTACATAACGTTATACGTTATAAGGTAGTACTATATAAGGTTATACGTTATTACGTAATAGTATATAACGTTATTCGTTGTTACGTAATGCTACATAATGTTATACGTCATTACGAAATAGTATATAACGGTATACGTTGTTACGTAATGCTACATAACCTTATACGTCATTATGTAATGCTACATAACGTTATTCGTTATAAGGTAATACTATATAACGTTATACATTATTATGTAATAGTATATAACGTTATACGTTATTACGGAATAGTATATAACGTTATACGTTATAATGTTGTACTATATAACGTTATACATTATAACGTAATAGTATATAACGTTACACGTTATAACGTAATACTACATAACGTTATACGTTATTACAACATAGTATATAGCGTTTTACGTTGTTACGTAATGCTACATAACGTTATACGTCATTACGTAATACTATATAACGTTATACGTTATTACGTAATACTATATAATGTAATCCGTTATAACGTATTACCATATAACATTGTACTATATTGCGTAGTATGTTATAACGAATATCTGTATGTCGTTATACTATATAACTTAATACGTTTTAACGCAATCTGTTACAACGTGACAATACATGAAGTAATACTGTATAACGTCATACCATATAACGTTATCCGTTACCGCGTAATTCAGAATAACGTAATACGTCATACCCTAATATCATATTTCGGTATACTATGTAACGTTATACTATATAGCTTTGTACGTTATAAAGTAATACAATATAGCTTAATACTGTATGACATAACACTGAATAAGGTAATATTATATATCGTAGTACTGTATAACGTAATACTATTCATCATAATACATTATATCGTATAACGATATAGTATAACGTAATATATTATATCGTGATGTGATTTATTCTTATATAGAAGCTGTACAGACTATCTGTCACAAAACGACCCAATGTGACGCAAGTAACTGAAGCAAGTAATTAATATAGGGATCGAAATATTAATCCGTTAACAATAAATATACACTAAACATTTTTATAAAAAATGGAACATTATGAATAAGTTAAAATAAATAAAAATAACCGTTTTCGTGGAATTACTTATGTAATAGTATCATTATCGCAAATATCGTGTTTTAAATATAATCTTTCAATTGTGTAATGTTCTGGTATGTAGGCTGTTTCAGTTTGATATAGTTGTTTATATTATTATTTCTCTTTTAGGGTGCTATTTATGTATATAGGTCTATATACAAAGCGGTACAAAACTTTTTTTGATGAAATATTCAATCCTTCGTATTCTTTGTATCGAATGTTTTGAACCATTTCTGTTAAAATAAATTGCTTTTATTAGTATCAATTCTTTATCCTCATCTAATAATTTTCGCAAAACTAATTGATTTATTATTATTTTATTATTTGAATCACTTTTAATATAATTCAGCTAAAGATACAAGTTTGGATAATTTGCCTTTTTTTTTCTCTGTAAGTTTACCAGAGTTTTTCTTATCTGTATCAACATTCCGTCTAAAATCTGCTTTTCAAATCTCAGTTTAAAGCTCCTTTCTTATTGTGAAAAATTATGTCATTAATTCGAATCCATCTTGATTATATACAGAGTGATATATGTACGTATGTATATTGAATTTGTAATGTACATTCGTAGTATGTATAATAATGTACATGTTTCTAAATTCTTTTAGGCCTGTCACAAAATGCCACAGATGAATGTACCTCGTTTCACTTTTTGTGTCAGTACTACAGAATCGATAACATTGCATGTGACATGAAAGTGGTAAAAACAGGTATGAATCGGTAAAACTGGAAGTGACATAATAGTGGTAATAAGACTGGTAAAACTCCAATCTTTGTTGTTGTATTGCATAATTTAATGTCACTTCATTCTTTATGCTACGTTCATCTTATATGTTCCTCGTATTTGGTATGTGCCCATGTGCAATAATGATGCAATTTTATTTGACTAGAATTTTGCAAGACGGGTTTACTAAAATCAACATAAAGGTTACATTACGTGAAACTTAAATTCAAATTTGGTATCAATTTACAACAACAAACTATGTATATTGAATTAATCGGTTTCAATTTACCTGTCATTTAACGTTATTACATATATAATTATATAACAGTAAAAATTTATTTTTTTTTATAAATTTATTTACTTTATACATTTAATTGCATTGATAATTCTGATAAATTTTATAATAACTGCAACAATAACTTGCCGGTTATTTTATTAAATCATAATTTACGATCTCAACGTTTATATATCGTGTTTTATTTTCATAGCAATAAGTTTATTATTTTCTGAATTTGCATATGAAATGGCTTGGTCTGGGAGATTTCACGCAAAAAACAATCATGATCTTATACAACATCTTAAATGTAAGTGATATAAATAGAATTTTGTAATTACATTTACTACCAAAAGAAAGTTAGATGTAAACCACATATCTTTTTGATTTAGCATCAAGAATAATTAAATCAGACAGAGTTTATGAAGCAATGTCTTCTGTAGATAGAGGAAATTATACCTGTTCTGGCTATGCATATATAGATTCTCCACAGGATATTGGCTATGGTGCAACTATAAGTGCTCCTCATATGGTATACAGATACCTATTAAATTTAAATCTGTGATTTGGTCCAAGAAGTGCCAATGTCATTATTTATAATGCTTCCCGCTGTTTCAAATTTCTTTCGCAGCAACAACAAAAAGAATAAATTAAAGCTTATGATATTTGTGTTTTTTTATAGTGACTTTGGTATTTTTTACAGTCTTTATTTTATAAAAATGTTGTCATTAGCATATACAAATGCCATTATAATCATTTCCAGGTAGAATTTTCAGATAGAACTTGAAATTGTTGTTTCTTATATTGAATATACAATTGCCTATAAATTCAATATTGAGTTAAAGTCATTTTTGAAAAAATATGACATTGACACTTTTTGCACCAAGCCACAGAAGCATAATATAGAAAATATGTCAGTGAAATTGATAAATTAAAATTATTCAGCATGCATATGCTTTGGAAATACTTGAAGATAAGCTGTGTGATGGTGCTAGAGCATTAGATGTTGGTTCTGGTTCTGGATATTTAACAGCATGTATGGCAATGATGTTAGGATCAAATGGATTAGCTATAGGTATTGAACATATTTCTGAACTTAAAGCATTTGCTATGCAAAATATTCAGAGAGATAACCCAGAACTTCTTGAAAGCGGTCGTGTTCAATTAGTTGGTAATTATTTTCTAAATTTTATATAAATATGTGGATTTGTATACTTCATATAAAAATATGTAATATTCCACATTTGTTCTAATATTTATGTATAATATTCTAGTTGGAGATGGAAGATTAGGATATCCAGAAAAAGCACCATATGATGCTATTCATGTGGGTGCTGCTGCTAAAGAAATGCCTCAAGCTGTAAGAAAAAACTTAATTACATAATGTTATACAGAAATACATTATATAATCATTAAAATATTTGTTACACAGTTAATTGATCAACTAGCTCCTGGAGGACGTTTGGTGTTACCGGTGGGTCCAAGGAACTCAGATCAAGTCTTAGTACAGGTTGATAAAACAAAGGATGGGAAGATTAAGAAAAAGTCTCTTACAGGTGTAGTTTTTGTTCCATTAACAAGTAAAGATAAACAACATCCTTCATGAGATACATGCATGCTCCAATAAGTGAGCAGGCTTTCTTTTGTGAATTAAATGCAAATGATAGATAAAGCTTATAGGTTTTAGTTATATATGCACTAATATATATACACAAATACTTGCAAATAAATAAAGTACTTGCGAAAGAAGTAAAAAAGAAAAAAAAATCTTAGATGTAGACATTATAAGTATCAATATATTTCAAATTGTATGTAATATAAATGTAGTTACAGATATCCATAAAAAGAAGATATTATGTAATATATTCAACAATATATCAACGATAATTCATAGGGTACGAAATGCCTCCTATAACGAAATTTTTTCTGTTAAATTAAATATTCTATCTAGTTCAAAGGGTTTAATAACACATTAACAATGAATTGAACTATATTCTTTTATTATTAATACTTATACCTAAATACAAATTATTATATTATGTTACAGTTTTAGTTTTGACAAACTAGTTTTGACAAAGGTTGAAAGGTATATCATAATTTATTGCATTCTTCGATTTCTTAAAAATACATTATTTAAATGTATAATAAAATTGTACCTTCCCATATATGCAATCAATTAAGTCTTTATGTATCAGCATTTGAGATCTATTAGATGTAATTTGGCACACACAATTATTTCCATTCTATACACAAAACATTTTATATATTCATGAACTTTTCAAATTTTACTATATAAATATTTAAAGAAAGCTTCAAAAATAATTTACTATGATATATCAAACATTACATACATAAATTTTGTCATAAAGTATAAAATAAAATTATTTAATTTGATCCAATATTGTGTCTTGTGGTCCTGTTTTATTTTAATATGGAGGGCAGTATTCCTTTGGTTCAGACACAAATTGTACAATTAAAGTGTTTTAACTATAAGCAAACTGAGTGCAGAACCTGATATCAATCCTATACCAAGGAAAGCTCCTATCATAATACATGCAATTTCCTTCTCTTGAGAATCTACAACCCTGTATAAAAATCCTTAGTATCAAACTAATAAAAATTTATTAAGTTAGTATATATAATAACTTACATAGGAGTTAAAATAAACGATAAATTACATAGATAGCCATTACTGATGGCAAATGCAATAGTCATTAAAATATAATAAAGATCATTATGAATATAAACAGAAAGATGATGCCGGGGCTGAGCATTACAAAATATAAAAGCTGGTACAAAGATGACTCTCATCAGACTTAAAAATACGACTTGCCATGGTTTATTTTTTGGCTAAAATATTAATTTAAATATTATTATAGTAACAAAAAAGTATATATTTTCAAATAGCGTTTATACATACCCATTGAAAAATGCCTGATAATATTCTTCCAGTATAATCACCACAACTAAAAATGAGGTAGGTCACCACAGGTACAAAATAGATATCTATAAAACATAAAAAAGCTATAAAAATTTTATAATTATATAAAATTCAATTACAAGACTTACCATTCCATACATAACCTTTGCCTTTATACTGACTATCCACTAACACAGTAAGTGCTGGGTATACAGAAAAGGATATCAAAAATACTAGAAATACATTAATACCATAATGCCAAATTCTTTTAATAATACGCATATAAGATATTGTAGTGCCTTGCGAAAAAGTTACTTCTCCGGTTATTGAATAATCTGCTTCTACATTTTCAGACAATTTTTCTACCATATGATGTTTGAAGAATACCTATAGTAAAAAATAAATGATATCCATAGGACATTATAATTTAAGTCTTCTCTTTGGTTCATAATAGATTATTTTGTTATATGTCTGTTATTATCATAAGCCACTTATAAAACACCTGTATGATAAATATCATTATAGAATGCTGAATTACTTACTGCTTTTTCTAGGATTATATATGCAATCAAAGATAAGAACAATATAACATCTCCAATTATAAAATAAACTAGACCTGAAAGTACAGGACTAGCACCAATCCAAAGAGAACATATTTCTGCTGTAGCAGTAATAATTCCTCCAAGAGCTTGTCCACTTGACATAGCTGTTATATATCTTGGAGAAAAGCGTCCAGCAATACCCATTAAACTCCCTCCAAAAATTGCACTTGCAGCTACAAGAACACAATATAGTATCACTATTTCATCTAATTTAAATGTTGTAATATTCAATAATACTTCAAATTCTGGTGATATACCATTGACACATGCCACTGTGATCAAGGTAATTATTAAAAATGTTCCCTGCCCTAAAATCAAAGTTAGTATATTACTTTAAATGTAAAATATATAATTTTATTCTGAGTATTATCTTTTTATTAAACTTACATTTGTCCGTATTTATTTTAACAAACATTGTTGTTAGAATAAAAAATAATAATATTGTGCATTGAGAGCCCACCATTCTTACTCTTAAGGGAATTCTGTTATTTTAATATTTTGTTATATAGTTTATATAGTTTAGTTATTAATTATATAGTTTAAAATTTCTTTTAATTTATATATTGCACTAATTCCTTCTTATTATATAATTACAGTTTTATTTGACTTACCTTTTACTAATAAATGCATTTACAATTAAAAAAAATGTATTTGGTAGTGCACTTGCTACACTTATATATGATGTAAAACTAGCTTGGAGATCAGTTTTTTTTTCTAAATTTTCCATATGAGTGTAATTAATACCTTTTGTAGAATTTTTCTGTATCTCTCGAAATTTATACAACCAATAATCATCAGCTGTGATAAAAAAGCTCCAAGGAATTAATGTATTTATACCAAGTACATAAAAAACGATATATGCAAGATTATATCTGCAAAGTATAATTTCCAACATTATGTGAATTTTTTAAATACATATATGTACATATCCATACAGTAATAAATTATGTAGTCATAATAATGAATTAAATTATTTTAAACAGTTTTTACTTATCACTCGGTTCATATTGATTTAGGAATGGTTTTTCATCTGGAACAGAAATATTTGGATCATCAGCTTCAGTTTCTAAATCATCTTCAAATTCACTGTCTGATACGCCTCCTAGCAAAGGTCTTCTATTTATAGAATATGACATGGTCAAACTACAAATATTTAAAAAATTATTCCATTGTTACAACATTTACAAAATTATAAACATTGTGATATACTATATATATAATATGATAACATAAATAAATAAATTTTATCATAAAGTTGCAATGAATATAACATTAATTAGACATAATTATATTTATATTTTATACTTACAGTACTATATACAAAGCAGCAACAATATTTCAACAAATTTTCTCTTGATAATTTATATACATTTAAAGCACTAGTTATTTACATGTTGATAAATAATCAAAGTAAATTTCTTTAAACGTTATCGAATTTAACAGATGTAAAAGCTTTCAATGACCATGTTTAGTAAACCACGTCTATGAAACGATTGACAATGTATATCCTCAGTACATTATTGTTTTACAGTCTCAAAAGACTTAATACCGTAGATATATATATATATATATATATATATATATATATAAGTTATTTCCTTGACCACCTGTAATTAAGCACAGATATAAAAACCAAATACTGTGGCATTATAGTATTACATTAATCTCAATGTTCTTCTTTCACCATTACTTATTTGTGTGTATAGACATAGAACAGCTGGTACATAATACAAATATGACATAAGGCATAAGGTATCAGTGTTAATGATATATTATTAAAACCAAAGAGTAGGGATACTCTTTGGTTAAAACTATGCGATGCATCATATGGGAACAAAATATAAATAAACTAGAACATTCTAAGCTGGTAGTACTTATTTTACTGATTAAAACTGGTGTTTATATTGCGCATTGTATATGATAATTTAACTAATCAAATATTTTTATTTTTACTGATCGCGTACAGCACGTATATACATATATGTATATATATACATATCTGTACATACATATATAGATCCCACCATTGGTTAGACAAAAAGAAGAGGTTCAAGTCCAATGTTGTTCGAGTTTGCATACTGATGCGGTTTAAAGACAGTTATGTAAAGTGTAAAGAAGTGTAGGTCAGTAGGTTTTATGTAGATTATACATCTGAAAAATTATATTCCACGGCTAATGTGCGTCAGCTTCATTATTTGTATCTATCAAATGTAGAACGTTTAGTAAATTTGATGGATAGTAAATGCGATATTTATTTTATTTCAGCTCGTAAACGTTTATATGATATGGACGTGTGATGACAGTATAGGAAATTGCAAAAATGTATTGTGCATTAGGAAGATGGTAAACAAGTTTACTTGATTAAATTCGTCAAAATATAATTAAATGGTATCATTTTTTTTAGTATTTTAATCGATTTAACAATCATCTTATAGTTTTTGCAGGAAAGATGCAGTAAGAGCTTTAAGTACGGGTGAAATATCCACTGCATTGCGACCTTTTTATTTTACCGTTCACCCCGATCTTTTTGGACAATATCCCACGCAAAGAGTGAGTATATTTTAATATTATAAGTTGAACAACTTATAAAATGTAAATTTTGAAGGTAAGCGATTTAAAATCGTTTATACGTCGGCAACACAGTTCATCATTTGATTATAGTTAGAACTATTTATAGAACAAAGGAAGTGCAATAATTACTGCATACACGTGTATGCATGTATAAATACTTATGTATAAATAAATTCTTTATACTATGTGAAAATTTTCAATTTCTACTAAAAATGGTAATGTATTAAATATATAATATTTTTGCTTTTTTAAATGTTTCAGACAGTAAATGAAAATTCTTTAAAACAACTAAGTTCTATTATAGAAAGTTTACAACAGCAAAGGCCAATAAGACCTATCACTTTACCATTTTATTTACGCTCCAAGAATGAAAAGGAACTCAAGGCTGGAAAATTTACTTTGGTACAGATACAGTTGAAAGAAAAGGATATAAGACAAACTATACTTTCTATCTTGAAGACGTGTGATTTGCCAACAACGTTTGTAGATCAAATTGAAGAACAAAAGCCACCAGATAGTACAAAGTACAAGTCAAGATATTGGCAAAGAAAAGGAGTTGGAGAAGATATAGATTTCTCAGAACTAGAAGATGATCCTATTTATGCATCTATTTTAATGAAAAGAAAAATTAATTCAGAACCTGATGCTCTTAAGTAAGTCTATTTTAATCTTTCATTTATGTAACTAAATTAATAAAAACTTGAAGCTAATTATGATTTTATAGGGCATATTTAGATAAACACATTAATGAAGTACATGTGAAGTTAGAAGCATGTAGACCAATGAGAGAAGAAGTACAAAAGTTAGAAAAGATATTATGTTCTGAATTAGGTTTGAAAAATATTATATGGGACTGTGGATGGAACATAGCTCATTACAGGGGATGTTTATTAGCTTTTAAGGCATTAGCTGAACATCATCCTGAACCAATGGAAGTACTCAAAAATAGGACACTTGTCTTTGCCAATGATACAGGCATAAGTGTAGAGGGAAATGTTATGTTAAATTCAGGTGAAGTTAGACACAATTGGCTTGATGTAAGAATAAATTATTAAATTTATATAACATTTATAATATATTTCACTTTGCTAAATCAATATTTATTTTAACAGTTAATCAAGAACATTCAGAAGTATGATGTGGTATTATTTAGATTACCAGCTTTCGAAAAGGCAGTTTCACAAGTGCTTCTTGACATTAAAGTTGGTCGACGGTGCGTAATACAACACATTAATTGAGTGACGGTAAGGCTCAGGGTACTCTATATGTGCAGGAAATTCATGCCAAAAGTAATGGTTAGCCAGTATGAACGTCAACTTCGACAACTTACAACAACCCTCTCGGATTATCGAGGACGACGAAATTATCCGAAAATGTGGCCAACCGATTTATCTACTTATGAAATCGTAATTGAAGCGTTAGTATTACTTACGTCTACCTATTTAATATCTAATATATATTTTCTTTCAGTTCATTTATAAGTATATATATTTAATAGTGACTTAATTTATTTGTAAGTATAATATAATATAAATTTAGGGTATACGTAAGAAGTGTGAGTAAATTAAATTTTATTTTCAGTGAAGCAGGTCCTTTAATGCTCTCTCCTACTGGACAGTTTATAGTTCCATCTTCATGTCCAAGTTTCCTTTTAGTAAACTTTATTACTGATAATTTAGAGGAAGCCACTAAAAGATTACATCATTACAATAAGTAAGATCGTGTGGTAATCTATCACAAAAAATTAGTTCATTATTCTAAATATTGCTTTTTGCAGCATAAAATATGTAGAGCGTGAACTACATGACAAAACAGTCCAGGAATTGGGATTGACTGTTTTAAATAAAGATGACAGTATAACTCCTGATTTGATGATACAATGCTGTGAACGCCTATTATTGCATAAAAGCATTCTAGCTCCTTTATTAAAAGGTGTTATGCTTTGGGTGACACATTATTACTCTGTCATGAGTGATGGTGTATTATGTATTCCATGGGACTGGAAACTTTGAGTTTCAGTGTAAAATATTTTCTAATGTCTTCTTGCCGTTTTTTATCTTCGTACCGATTAATAGAACAATGACAAAAAACTAAATAGTTGTTAATAATTATTATGTAGGTTATACATGTGATAAAAAAATCTTAGATTTACATAGGATAAAAAACTAACTTAGGGAATTGCACAAAGCAAATAACTTTTGCATTATGCTTTGTAAAATACAATTAGCAATGCAAATAATTCATTGTACCTTATAAGCTATATTCTCGCGTGTTAAACGTAATTATTATGTAACTAATCTTAATACATTGTACATGAATTTTTGAATTTGAGTAAATATAAAAAAGAGGATATTTTGTAAAATCATGCAATACAAATAATGCATGTAGAAAAATAAAGATTAGAAAATTTTTACATCAATGTTAAAATTTATTAAAATTCCTTCAATTCAATATCTCATTATTGTTAGAATTACAAAATCTTCCCTCTCGCTTCTCCGTCATAAACTTCATAATTATATTCAGACTTGCGCAGAAAACCTGACATCAATCATTAAGAAATAGAATATACATATGTTTGATTTATGGTGGGGCGAACGAGAGAGACCGACAGACGCCTTGCGATTTAGTATAAAACTATCATGATGGCCGTTACGTTATCATGACAAGAGATACGTCAAATGTGTTCCTGATTTCGTTGGTCCTTCATGTATACACAAACAATAAAAATGCCGGTCCAGAAAGATACAAATATCGTAAAAATTGCTGTTCAGATGACGGAACAAGTACCACAACTTATTGAATTTAATCAAAAACATCCACTTACTGCTATTATTCAGGTACTTACAAATTAAAAATTAATAATTTATTATATATAATATATATAAAAATTTTGTTAGTATACGTTTTTATTGATATTCTTTAAGAAAATTTGCCTAAAATTAAGTGTATATAAGATAAAGGCTTTATGTAAAATGAGAATTATATATTTTATTTTTATTAGGAATTGTGTAATGGGTGGGGTCTTTCTGATTCTGAATCATATTCATTACAATTTTCGGAAAGTAACAATCAAAATTATATCACAGAAAAAAATCGTAATGAAGTAAAAAATGGTAGTATTTTGAGATTAGAATTTTCCCCCTCTAAAACAGCCTGTGATATTCTAACCAAGCTCAATAATGGGACTTTGGAAGAAAAAACTACTGCTTTGCAAAAATTGAGCACTCTTAGCACAGATATGACATTTGCATTAGAATTTATTAACAAGCAAGGATTAGCTTTAATTATATCACAGGTATTACAAATTTGTTTCTTTAGTTTAGTCATGTTATTTTATACTTTATTATAATTTATAACATACATAGGTGGAAGGTGAAAAGTATAAGGGAAATGCACTTGCATATTCACTTCAATCATTTGTGGAGCTAATGGATCATGGAATTGTTTCATGGGATATACTAGAGACACCTTTTATTAATAAAGTAGCAAGCTATGTGAACAATCAAGCTGTAATTCAAGATACTAGTATTATTGAAGCTTCACTTAGCATTCTTGAAAATATAGTATTGAATTCATCAGGAAAATATGGACAAGTTGAAAAAGAAGTTACATTTCCTAATCTAGTGATGCATTTACAAAGTGCTCGTCCACAAATACAACAAAATGCAATAGCTCTAATAAATGCCTTATTTCTTAAGGCTGATTTATCTAAACGTAGAGCTGTTGCTGCAACTCTTCAATCTAAACAAGTTAGAAATGTATTTTTGACGAATATCATACAATCTACTGGTCAGGTATAAAATCGTCCTTTTTCTTATAATATACCGGATGTACAAAAAATTAGGGAAATACTTTAGGAGTATATAGTACTCATCAAACCAAGCAAAAAAAATCTTAATATACAACAGTTCAAAAATCATTAGTTTCTGAAATTACAAGCTGTTTTTGTCAGTAAGACATTACCTTTACAACATATGTTTAATATGTCTCCCGTTCATTTCAACATTCACTTTACCATGTCTTCTCATAGGAACATGCATATGTTAAAAGATTCCTAGCATTTCTCTTATTTCTTGACAGTAGTCTTCAATTTGTTGTATCAACTCATTTGACAAAGTAATTGGTTTGTATTATACACTTAACATCTTGTAAATCCAAAACTAGTGGTTTTTGGATCCACGTTTATTAAGACCTTTTTACATGTACCACATATAAATTTATGATACAATCAAATTTAATTATAGGTTGGTGCAGAAATGGCACACCAATTATATGTACTTCAAACGCTTATGTTAAGTTTGTGGGAACAGCGTATGATGACAAAAATGGATCCACAAGATCAAGATGCACATGATAAGATTAAAGAACTTCGAAGAATTGCTTTTGATACTGAAGGAGCTGTAGGTGGAGATATTACTGCTAGAAAACAGGGTCTTTTTGCTAAGGATTATAAAAAATTGGGTTTCAAATATGATATTAATCCTGCTCTTGATTTTACTGAAACTCCACCCGGCATGCTTGCTTTAGACTGTATGGTTTATTTTGCACGTAATCATACTGAAGCTTATACTAAAGTTGTTTTAGAAAACTCTTGCAGGGCAGATGAACATGAATGTCCTTTTGGTAGAACAAGTGTGGAGCTTGTCAAATTACTTTGTGAAGTAAGTACTTACATAAAACTTAACATAAGCACTTAAAATAAATTAAATTCTCCATTGGATTTGATTAGGTTTTACGTATTGGAGAAGCACCTAGTGAACAGGGACAATCATATCATCCTATGTTTTTTACACATGATCATCCTTTTGAAGAGTTCTATTGTGTATGCATAGTCCTTTTAAATAAGACTTGGAAAGAAATGAGAGCCACCACTGAAGATTTTGTAAAAGTATTTTCTGTTGTCAGAGAGCAAATTACTAGAGCACTTCAGTGTAAACCTACAGCATTGGATAAATTCAAAAATAAATTACAACAATTAACATATTCAACAATTACTAATTTATGGCAACAAGAAAGGACTAGCAGGGAAGAGTGGGAAAGTCATGCAAGACCCATAGTTGAGCTCAGAGAACAAATTACACCTGAAATCTTAGAACTTATTCAACAACAACGCTTAGGATTCTTAGTAGAAGGCACTAGATTTATGAAATATAGCGCTAGAGGACAGGTATTGGTCGTCATATATTTCATAAAATATTAAATGAAACGATATTTTTGTTGCTTTAACGAACATTATAATGTATATAGAGAATCAAGGATAAGTTCTGGTACGTTCGACTTTCACCAAATCACAAAGTATTCCATTATGGTGACTGTGATGAAAAATCAGTACCAACAATAGATGAACTTCCTACAAAATTAGCTGTTGTTGAAATTCGTGCTTTACTGACTGGTAGAGATTGTCCCCATATGAAGGATTTGCAGCGACGGAAAACTACGCATCAGTTGGCGTTTTCATTAATTTTAGACTCTGTAGAAGTCTCAAGCCTAGATTTCGTTGCTCCTGATGAACAAGTTTTTGATTATTGGACAGATGGCATTAACGCTTTACTTGGTATGTTGTAATGTTATTCTCGCCTTTAACTAACATTTCTTCGGATCCAAAAAAGCATGTTTTATTTATAGGTAGTAGAATGACCAGTAAAGAGGCGGAAAATGATTTGGAGACATTATTATCCATGGACATTAAACTAAGACTTTTAGATACAGAAGGAATTGATATTCCCCAAGATCCGCCTGCTATTCCCGATCCTCCATCAAATTATGATTTTTGTTATGAATTAAAATAAGAATTTCGTCTTATATATGTTCAGTAATTTAACATAATAATTTAACATAAGATATATTGATAAGGTAATGCTTAAATATTTATATATTAAAGAGAAAACTAATTATAAGCTATAACAAGCTATAATAAGCTATTCTAGACTATAATTTTTATACATACAACTAATTTTTAGCATCTTTTATTAATGTTGTTTGAACACAATACTTCTAATTATATACATAAATTTTTAATTATATAAACCAAAACTGATACTTTAATTAGGTACAAAAACGCAGTATATTTTACCAAAGATACATTACATGTACAAATTATATACATATAACATTTTCAAAATTATTTGTATATATCAAATTTATATTTACATGATAATATATCCCATCTTTTTTATCTAATGATCATAAGAGGATAAAAATATAATATTATGTATGATTCCTCTAATAAATTTTTATTTAAATTATTCCAATCATGACGAAACTTTATTAAGAGAGAAAATGTAATGTTTAAGGTATAAAAAATTTATAAATATAAATCAATAAATTATTTATTGAATCATTTCTTATTCAATATCATGAGTAAAAAGCTATAATATTAAAAGCAATAATCATCGAGATTATGTGCAGGTACATATGTGACAGTTGACATAATGTTAATTGCTTAATTAATAACATTTTCAATTTCTTAGAGGTGCAGTATTACCGAAATATAGTAATTGCAATTTATCATTATTTACATGATATCTTCTGAAAGTATCTGGTAGTTTTGTGGGTCATTTGCTTGATGATTTGGAGGACATAGAAAGAATTCTATAAAGTTAAGAACAGGACCTCTACTAAAGGGATTCAAATATCTTCCTTTTTTGTCTCGTAAATACGAGTACCGTTTATAATTAAACATTTCATTTGTTGTTAAATTCATACATGCATGTAAGACCTGTATAAAGAAAAGAAGTCATTACAAATATAGATATTATATATAATATTCGATGTTAAAAGAGTAAATTTTGATATTTACTGAAGTACATGTCAAAATCCATCCAAGCCCACAGAATACTAATGCTTCTAGTACACCCAATACATATAATAATTGGATTCCTTCAATTGCCATACAATAGCAAGCAAAATAAATAGTGAATGAACAATTTATTGCTACACACATAACAAAAAGAAAGAACCACATTCTGTAATAATAATTAATTGGTTAATTATAGAAAATATTGAATTATAATTTTCTATGATTAAATATAAATTGTATTAGATATTACCTGTTTTTCAAACCTACACAGTTATATATAAACGGGCAGTGATGATCAAAATATGTAACACATCTGTTGCAGATTCTGCAATGCTTAGCTCTTAAAGGCCTAAAACATCTACAGCTATGACACAAACGTGACAATACAACATTTCTTTTTTTCCATTTATCAAAATATGGAATCTGAAAGTAAAAATCGTTTTATGTAAAATGGCTATATAATATTTTATAATACATCATAGAATTATAGAATACTTGTTTAATTGCTCTATAGTAGGTTTCACTATTCTGGGGTACATAACCAGGATCTCTTCTGTTTGCTACAATCCATGAGATCCACATAACAATGTTCCAATAAATAAAACAATAGTGACTACCACGTAAAAGATTCCATGTTAATGGAATACATTTTAATAAATACATCGGATATCCCCATAAAAGGACAGATATCACAAATAATAATATAGGACCTTTACTGTTTCCAGCTCCACCAAATAATAATGCCCTTAAAGGAGAAGCAAGAATAAATATCTCAATTGATAACATTTTCTGCAAAACACTTTACAAAAGGAAATTACAAACCAAAGTTCATTAATCGGTGGAATCCATCTAGCTCGCCGTTTCTGTTCAGCTTGTAGTATTCTTACAATTTCTGAATGTCTGTGACTTTTTGCCAATTGTAATGGTGTTTTACCATTTTTATCACGAGGTTCTAGCTCAATCTTGCTTTTTTCACATAATATTTTTACACAACTGACATTTCTAGAAAGACATGCTAAGTGTAGTGGAGTGGATCCAAAGTAATCTGGTTTTTGCAAATCTACTCCACTATACATAAGTAATCTTATTAATTCTGCATGACCTTTATATGCAGCCCAATGAAGTGCAGTATCTCCATTTATATCTGTTAAATGTCCTAGTGCACCAGATCCTAACAAAAATGCTGCTGTTGCAAATTTTCCAAACATACAAGCAGTCATGAGTGGTGTTAAGCCTTTAAAATCCGCTGCATTAACAGCAACTCCAGCCTAAAATCAAATAAAAACAATTTAAATGTAGATAAATAAATAATAAGCTATGAAATTGTTTATTTCATTTTAATACCTTTAACAATAGCTGAACTATTGCACTATGACCTTTTCGACAAGCCCAATGTATTGGTCTTGGTCCTTGAGTCCCAAGACAAGAAAGATCAACTGGTCCATTTCGTTCTATTAAATATCTCATTACCTGTAATATGATAATAAACATAGTAGTTAAAGAAAAAGAAATTTATTCTTTTTGAATAAAATTAATTAACAAAAGCTTACTTCAATATTTCCATCCAGAGCAGCCCAGTGGGCAGGAGTATATCCCCATTCGTCCCTTGCACTTAATACGCTTAAACCATTTTTTTCTACCAATTCATCGACTGCCCCAATCTCACTAAAAGAACTTTTTAATTATTTTGATCATCCTTGTATTTATTCACACGAATAACATTATATTTATAAAACTAATAGTGTGCACTGCAGATACCCAGCTCTAAGAAGTTCAAATATTTGTTTTGTTTCATCAGATGGAGTTTGACCTGGTGCAGTTTCATCGGCATAAATATTATCATCAGGGCCATTTCTAGATCGTAATTCAGTGCCTTTAGGTGGTTCATGACTGTGATGAGTAGTGCTAGAAATTGGAGTATTTGGTAGATGCCCGACCATGTCGGGATCTGGACTTAATTCCCATACGGATCTTGCTGCACCAGGCCCTGTTACAGGGCTCACAGGATATACCTAAAATTAACATTAATTTTTATTATTAATTAAAATTTGAAATTTAAAAATGTTCAATTTATAATATAAAATCAAAAAATTTATAATTCCCGCCGAAACACAAATTTAAATTTGGAATTTTAAAAATTCCAATTTAAAAATATAATTTAAAATTTTAATTTCTTTTTTTAAGTCTTTAATATGTATCAAATTATTTTTTCATATTTCACAAAGTTCCAATTCTTCCATTATTGTTTGTACGATATGCTTTATATGACAAAAACTTTAATCAAAGCTTACTTTGCAAAACGTTGCGAGTTCCGGATTTACACGTTCGTGTTCGGAAGGTGTCCTAAAAGATGTGCCCTGTACAGAAGATGCTCCACCTTCCGGAACGGTTAGTCACAAAGAAATATTTGGTCCAACCATGTTTTCTAATCTTTTTTTGTTATACACCTTTTCTCTCAGCGCGACAGATTCTAGAACAATACGTTCTTCGTAATAGCACTATGTCAAGTTACAAACAGCAGAGTTCGCATTTCTAAATGGGCTATCGTTGTATGATATTGCGCATTTAAATCAATACTTTGGTTGAATAAACGCCTGCGTACTAAAATTAGCAAAATCCTGAAATTTATACTATGTATGGTACCTTTTATAATTTCGACATAAAAATATGCATTTTATTATGTTTTATAGAATCACCAAAATCAAAATGGCATTTCAAAAATTTGGTGAAAGAAACTAATAATCTGTTATGATAAATGAAATATACATATATATAATACTTGTATAATTTTTTTTTTATTTTGATTTTTTTTACAATTTGTCCTGAAGGACATTTGGTAAAGTGTTATATCTTATTGGTGAAAAAAAAATAAAATAAAAATAAATATAGCATGTGGGTGGCTACCCCCAGCGGGGTGACAGCTTCGTTTTTTCTAAGTTATATCTTTTATGTTTGTATAATGATGACATATATAATTATGTTACATGACAAATATAATTGTTAGATATTATGTACATATAAATATCTAAATAGTCTACTTTTTAAATATTTCTGAAATTAAACAAGTATCGCTTTCCGAATTTGAATATGTATTATGATTATGAGCAGAGAGAAAATGAGAGTGTTCACGCTTTTGATTGGCGGTCAAGTAATTCAGCACTTCGCCGCATGGTGCAGCACTTGTACTGTGAAACTGGAAATACAGGCATGAGTACTCTCATTTCTGGTTTGTGTGAGGTATAAATACGTGGCGTCGGATAAACTGTTTTTAGTACACAAAGTGTAGTTCGCGTTGTGGAATTAAGAGTTTTGTAATGTCTAAAATCTGTTAAATGTCATTTGCTAATATAATATGGCTCCTACAATTCAAACTAATGGTAATACAGCTGAACGAGATAAACGTACGACTAGACCAGCAGAGAAAAGGTAAGAGATTTGATTCTAACCTATTTTTTTTTTTGTTATAACAATGATATTTTATACTCTTTTATTATTTTTATTTCAGATCTGAGTTAATATGTAGAGTTAAATATTGCAATACATTGCCTGATATACCATTTGATCCTAAATTTATTACATATCCTTTTGCATCTACTCGGTAAGATCAGATATTTAAATATCAATAGTAGTTTAAATAATGTATAATTAATTAATATTCGTAGGTTTATTCAATATAATCCAACTTCACTCGAACGTAATTATAAATATGAAGTATTGACAGAACATGATTTAGGTGTAGAGATTGATCTTATAAATAAAGATACATATGCTGGAGATGTGAATGCTCAATTAGATCCTGCTGACGAAAAACTTTTGGAAGAAGATGTTCTTACTCCACAAGATTCTAAAAGATCTCGACATCATGCCAGAAGTGTGTCTTGGCTTAGACGTACTGAATACATTTCTACAGAACAAACTAGATTTCAACCACAAACTGTGGATAAAGTTGAAGCTAAAGTTGGTTATAGCATTAAGAAAAATTTCAAAGTGAGTCTTGATATTTATATGTTTTATTTGTACTAAAATTTTTTTCACTCGCATAAAATTGTGTTATATTTGCATTTATAGGAAGAAACATTATATATGGACCGTGAAAGTCAAATAAAAGCAATAGAAAAAACATTTGAAGACAATAAAAAGTCCATTGAAAGACACTACAGTAAGCCAAATGTAGTACCTGTAGAAATTTTGCCAGTATTTCCAGATTTCAAGGTATTTTAAATACTTTTATAGGATATAAGTATGTATTTTAATTCTTTTATTATTTTTCAATGGATCTTTTTCAGCTATGGAAATATCCTTGCGCACAAGTTATATTTGATTCAGATCCAGCACCAACTGGACGTTCTGTGCCAGCTCAAATTGAAGAAATGTCACAAGCTATGATTCGGTAAATTCATACATTTTTTTAGTTCGTTAGTACAGTAAACTATAGCCAATGCTTGATTTATAACATTTTACGAAATATTATAACAGAGTTATTATTTTAGGGGTGTAATGGATGAAAGCGGTGAACAATTTGTAGCATACTTTTTACCTTTAGAAGAGACATTAGAAAAGCGTAGGAGAGATTTTGCAGCTGGTATTGACTATGCAGATGATGATGAGTACGAGTATAAGATGGCTAGAGAATATAATTGGAATGTCAAGAGTAAAGCTTCAAAAGGATACGAGGAAAATTATTTCCTTGTCATAAGACAAGATGGGGTATGTTTTACATTAAAATTACATTAAAACGTATGTTTTACATTAATTATGTGAGATATATGTATTTTATTATTATCTGTGTTATGTAGGTGTATTATAATGAATTGGAAACGAGAGTACGACTTAGTAAACGTCGTCAAAAAGTTGGACAACAACCAAATAACACGAGATTAATAGTAAGACATCGACCACTTAATGCTAATGAATTCAAAATGCAAAGATATAGGGAGAAACAGTTAGAACCACCAGGAGAAGAAGATGAAGATGAAGAAGAGGAGGAGGAAGAAGAAGAAGAAGAACCTCAACAAGAAGCTGAGAAAGCAGAAGATAGAGGTCATTAATATTATATAAAATTCTATTAGCTATGTATTATGCATATTTTTTTAATAATTTTATGATCTATTGTTATTTTAGAAGGTTCTGAAAATGAAGCCGAATCTAGAGCATCGTCAAGAGCATCTTCCCGAGCATCATCAAAAGCATCATCCCGAGCATCTAGTAAAAAATCCCGCTCTCGTTCGAAATCTCGTTCTAGATCGAAATCTCGTTCTGCATCACCGTCAAAGTCTAGATCTGCTTCGTGTTCACCTTCTGAATCCCAGTCTCCTAGGTCGCACAGTAAATCAAGGTCAAGATCTGGTACTCCTCAATCCAGAAACTCTTCTAAATCAAGATCCCAATCAAAATCACCTTCAAGGTCACGATCCGGATCTCCGGCTAAATCTCGTTCTGGATCTCCAACTAAATCTCGATCTGAATCTCCAGCTAAATCTCGGTCTGGTTCACCTTCAAGTTCAAAATCTAGATCGAAGTCGAGATCTCCATCTCGATCTCGATCAGCTAGTGGCAGTGATAGCGAATCTGGTAGTGGCAGTGGTGAAAGTGGTTCTGAGAGTGAATGAATAATAATAATAAGAAAAATAATAATAATAATAATAATAAGCAAGATGAAAACCTATGTATATATTGATTGTTATAAAAGTAAAGTAAAATGCAGCGACATCATATGCAAAATTTTTAATAATAAAAGATAATCGATGAAGGAGGTTACATTTTTTCAAAACTATTATATTTAGCATAGAAATGTACCGATAGAGGGCAGTCTGTGTTCCGTTACGTGCCTGTAAGCTTCTTTTAAGTAGCATTGCATCATCAACATGACGTATCGAAACTGTGTTTTACCGTGACACGCATGATAAATTATTAGCAACAAAAGTCTCAATTGTGAAGCTTTTATGGTGATACGAGATCAAGAATTTAGAGTATTTGTATGGAATATAAAAAGTAAGTAAAATTTCACATGTACGTAACGCGACATCTTTCGTCATATGAGTTTGCCTTAGAGTAAGTACTTACGTACTCTAATCGTTTAAAATAGACTATATATTCTAAAAACACTGACCGTAACTTACATGATGTGACGTATTGTTTGTTATGGATTTATGATTGTACATAAATACATTATATGCATATATTATTTGAGTTTACTACATAAATATTTAACAAAAAGTAATTGAACAAGTAACAACGCGATATTTTATTTACAAATTTAACAATATATTTAAAGCACTTAAAAGTAGCATTCATGAAAGTTTTTAAATTGTATATATCTTTTAAAATGAATTGTAGATGGCACCCAAAAATAAAGAAAATACATCTGGAAATAAGAAGAAAAGACAAATTTCTGAAGAAGAAGATGATGAAGATTATCGACGGCGCAGAGACAGAAATAATCAAGTAAATGAAAGCAATTAATTATTTTCTAGAAACTATATTGAAAACATTTATATATTTATTTAATATTCTAATATTTTTTTAGGCTGTAAAGCGTTCTAGAGTTAAAAGTAAATTACGTACACAACAAACATTAGAACGTGTAAATCAGTTAAAAACAGAGAATGAATTACTTGAGGAAAAAATTAAGATGCTTACAAAAGAATTAGGATTTTTGAAAGACCTTTTCCTTGCACATGCAGGTATACAGATTTAAATTATGATCATGAAATCGTAATATCTTTTTATAGTTTTTAATGTATGTGTTATACTTATAATTTTAGGTTCTAGCCAACATTCTGTAAGTTTTCAAGATGTAGACTTAAATGCTCTTTTGGCTGAAGACACAAAACCCGTGGAACAGGTGAAAGAGACATCTAAGCCATAGGCCAGAATAAATTCCACGTGAAACAAGTAACGTGGTATTGATCAGATCTGAGATGAAGATGCACTTTGGTTCGTCTATTTCTAATAAAATGTCAGACTTCTTGGAAAGATGTCTGCTTATAATCGACTTTTAATGAATTTAAAATGCATGATATCTTAGTGTATGCAGGTCTTTGCATGTGAAATTCATTATTATTGGAATCTCAAACACTAAATGAGACAAGCAACAAAATTCAAAGACTAAAAAGTTGACAATGCATGTAGAGATCAAAATTACTCTCAATGGAGGAAATGATATGTTACATAAAGAAACATATTGTATTTGCAAAAAAGATAGGTGAATAACAAGGCATGCGTATAATACATTTAAGTATGTTTACAGCAGTAAAAATTTAATGATTCCACAAAAAGAAAATATTTTGATAATAAATTTACATGTATATAGTAAACTCTTATTTACTATAATGATAAAGATAAAATTCTATGAGTTACAGTTGCTTTAATAGCATTATTTTAAGCATTCCAATGTAATTGAGTTTTCGATATTTACCATTAAATATTTTATGCAACTGAAATATTATATGGAGGAAGTTTTATAAATTATAATAAGACAAAAATTTATTTTAAGAAACTATATTACTATAGAAGATATTTATTGTTATAATGTTTGTGAAATGTCAAGAATTTAAAATTAAATAAATTAAAATACCCGCCAGTTATTAGTATTTATTCAATTTGTAAATAAATTTATATTTTCCGAAATGGGACATATCTTTGATGAGAACAGATAGTATACGTTTCCCCTAGGAAAACACCTGTCTTCATTCTGTTACTAGAGTTAATGTTGACTTCAGTGATTTAAGTTATTTTTTTAATAATGGCATGAGTTTTAATATCGGAAGTAGATATAGCGCAATTTAAACGAAGGATTGGATATGGGGAAAACAACAAAAGTAGTTGTTTGTGGAATGAAAGGAGTAGGAAAGACAGCATTGTTGGAACAACTCATATATGGAAATGTCAATGTCAAAACAGTAAGAATATAGGTTATGTTTGCATAAAAATCAATTGCGGTACATATATTTATGTATATTTTTATATGTGTATTTTTTTATGTATATATTTATATGCGGTAATATATTTCTACGTCACATACTAATTCTCAATTTTAAATTTGTATTTTAACTACAACAACGTATTATATTTATTTATGTCAAATTATATTTTATAATTTAAAAGGAAATTCATCCTACAATCGAAGATGTTTATGTCGCAAATATAGAAACTGATCGCGGTACGAAGGAAAAAGTGCGATTTTATGATACTGCAGGACTGGAATCTCCTCAGAATAATGCAAATAATCAGCAACTACCTCGACATTACCTTGGTTTCGCTGATGGATACGTTTTAGTTTACGATACCGCAAAACCTGAATCTTTGGATGTGTTGTTTCCATTGAAAAAGGACATTGACAGGAATAAAGACAAAAAGGAAATAATTATGATTGTTATTGGAAATCGAACTAAAGCTGAGGAAGAATCTCATAGTTTGGAGAATATAGCAAGCAAAGCCACCAATTGGTGTACTAGAGAAAAACTGAAACATTATGAGGTAAATGTTATGGATAGAGCAAGTTTGTTTGAAGCATTTGTTAATTTATCGTCTAGGTTGAATCCTCCTACGAATAAGAGCACATTCCCACAGTTAAGTATGGGTAGAAAAAACATAAAAGTTGATGGACTTTAATCACATTTATTTATAATCTTAATCTATAATTAATCACATTTGTTTATGTCACCGATGATGATGGTATTCTTTTAATCATTGATACTGATTTACTTGTTTAGTATGCTCAAAATATTTTTATATAAAATAAGCGTATATTCAAAGGATCATGTACTTAAACCATCAATTTGCTGAGGTTCTTATAGTAATGAATAATGATACTTTCTTCTCTGAAAGATTTGGCTCGATTCTATGTATGTATTGTACATGTATCTTGTGCATTTTATTTTTTGTTTGTACTTAAAATATATATATATATATATCATCAAACGAACGATAGTACATTATAATTGACTTCTTTTTGTACTGTTTGCTTGTTATATGTACATAGTTCGTATATAATTTACCATTACGGATGGATCGATTTACCATTCAATGGGCTTCAACAATTGCCGCAAACAAATATTCGTTCTGAATATGTAATCCCATAGTTTACTGGTGATACCAAAACCTGAAGAACAAAGTTTTTATTTATGATTCGTCTAGTTCTTAGAAAGCAAGTAAATTTTACCTAGATCGTGATGTAAAAAATGATGATAGTTGTGATTCCTTTTCATTAAGTACATATATGTTCCAAACTTCGGTGCGCCATGATGTAGATAATAATGTATTAAATCGTAAAACATATAGCCTATGAGACAAATTTTTTTTACATTTGATACATCATTGATATTTATGATAAAATCAATAAATATAAATATTTTAATACCAGTACCTGTCGTTGTACCAGAGAGTATAAAATAAAAAATCGTTTGTGGAAACACCACATTATAAATCATTAGTAACAGTTTTGCTACCAATAAAGCTGGTAGAATAGGAAATACTAATCTTCTTTTATCAAACGGCGCCTATTGAACAAAAAATAAAATCATTATGCGATTTAAAATTATTTCCATATATCGATTTTATCGTCATTTTTTCGTTTTCCTTGTAACCAAATAAATTTAAAGACTGAAAATTACTTTTTACCTTGTGATGAACACCGTGTAGTAAAAAGTGCAAAGTAATAAATAGTTTCGAGTTATCGGGTGGTTTAAAGTGAAAAACTTCACGATGAAATACGTATTCTAACATAGTCCATATGAATATACCGAATATAAAAGAAATTAAAGGTTCAAACACGATGCTTTCTGAAAGTTTCAACAAATAGAACAAAATAAATTAACCCTTTCGCATCGGAGGACGAAATATTTCGCCACGTAATTCGTTCATATAAAAATATTCGTTCATATGCATGAAGCTTCGGACGAGATATCTTGCGTGTCCTGTCGTTGGAAAACGTGCGATACGTGTCGTTCAACGATTCGCATAAAAATTAATTCGTAAGACACTGCGTTTGTGAACGTAAAAGGGATTAGGAATGTTAAATAAAGGAAATGTTGTATGAAATAGTTGAAAGCATGGTATTACATGTACATAATGTTATGTTACACTGACCGATGTGCGACTTTCAGTCGTAAACATTGGAAAATGGGAACGTGAAATATTTCATTCAAAACATCACATGAACAATATTGCGTTGCGAAATATTTTGTACAAAGCGTCGTATGAATGACATTGCGTTGCAAAATATTTCGTCCAATATGTACCAGGAACAACATTGCATGGCGAGATATTTTATACATTGATATAAAGGGATTAATAAAGTTATCATAATCCTTAATTAAGTAATGTGTGCAATAGAAATTACTGTGACTGATAGAAAAAAAAAATAAAAAATAAATTGAAAATGGTAAAAATACCGGTATTGATGGCAGCGATGCGTGCCAATCCGTTATAAAAGAAGTAGAGAGACACTGGAATCCATACTATCGGTATCAGATACCAAGGAGTAATTGTTAAACTTTCTACGATGTTTGACTTGAAAAGTTTAATATCCCTATACACTGGTAAATTGACCCATTCCCAGTAATGATGACCCAGTGAACCTACTTGTCCAAGTATAGCTTTGTCCCAATCGATCAGATTCTATAAACGTTTAAATGAAAACGTCAGTTCGTAACTCTCGATGAATTGTTCCATTTATATTTGTCGAACGTTATTTTTTAAAGTATGAAATGTCTAGTACAAAATTCGAAGAGAATACATACAAGTACATATTGCAATAAATTTCCCTGTTGTACTTACTTCGTATTTTTGATATTTTTCTTGATTCAACGTGAAGTCCTGCAACAGGTGAAATGCCGCTTGCGAGTGGGGAAATTCTTCGAACGCCTTCTCTAAGCTTCGATTTTTAAAGTATCTCAATATCTTCGTTCCACCGGGGTGATACCGAAGAAACTTTTGTATATTGTAAGATTGATTTTGATAATTAACTAAAAAGTCATTGTTTTGCTTGTTTTCGATTGATTGTAATTCAGATTTGGATTCTGTGGTACGCTTGCGTACATCGCAAATAGAGTCCGTGGTCTTCGCCATTGAAGCGATCAAGCTGGTTGTTATTCGCAATCACCGGAATATATTATTGGAAAAAAAGTTAGAAAAAGTTGTGTATATATATGTATATACGAAACGTTGTAATTCGTCGATAGACCGATGGTTGAGTAATGAGCAGAAGTCCGCGAAATATCTACTTTTACCGGTCGAATGTTTATCGTGGCACACTTGATATCTGATAGAACTACGTGTATACGGTTATCGTACAAACAGACAAATCACATTATCTTTGATGTGTTTCCTACCTTGATAAGTTTCTATCCATACGATGACGTCACCGTTTGACCTTTTAATGTATCTTTAACTCTTGCTCTTTTTGTCTTTTTTGTAGTAGTATTTGAAATCGTTAGAAATTATCATTTCAATAGGCTAAATTTCTGTCATTTACGGACTTATACAGTAGTTATAGCTCGAGAGTTTCCTTCCTTCTGGTGGTGATTATATTTATCACACAGTAATAATAATGAAAATTATTAATGAAGGTCGATGTCTCAGGAATGTGCTTAAGCGGATGATAATGTTGTAGTTGCAGTGGACACGAATTCGCGCAAACTGACGGTCTGATCAGCTCAGTATGTCAAAGCAATCAAATATGTATCGTGGAACGACCAACCACTTTTATCAACTTATGTCCATCTCAACTTGTACACTAAGTCTGTATAAGTCTGCTTTTGTGAGATTTTCCAAATAGAGCACTTTCTGTAAGTCATCAATGGCTCTAGCCTTTTCCTACTGCATATGCATAATATCTACTAAGAATCTGCAGGGCGCATCAGGTTTTGACATTCTCCAGACGACTCTCTGACTTGCGATTTTAATAAGTTAGTATCTCTCGTACATTGCTGAATTGTATTTTCGAAAGTTGTAGTCTGTGTACAGACAAAGGATAGTTATCGGAAAATAAATATCTATCGCTCGGCACACGATCGTATGTTTCATTCGTCAAAATGTCAGTTCGCCCGGATTCGCGTCCAATGAAACCACAGGCTAGCAAAATTTATAAAATCGCTGGATGCTGCATGTGCGGCAATAATTATATTACGTATATCTTATTTCTTACATTTAAGAAATCGTACATTTGCTAAAAATCGGTATTTTCTTGCTCAAATTCCATTAAAACAGAATCGAAGAGGAACAAGCAAGGAAAACATCGATAGATACATAGGTATTCATAGAATCGTGTACTCGGCAATAAATAAGCTTTTATTTAAACGTTTTGGATATTTGTGTATACAATATACCCTATGTACGATCTATATTTAAATGTCTACGCAGCAACGATCATGCTCCGTTATGTCAAGTGGAAAAAACAGAAGAACTGAAAGAGGGGAGAAAAGGAACGGGGTAATACCCTATCACGAAGTTAATCTGATTGTGAGCACACGCGCTGCCAAAAATATAACATTTCAAGCATCGCGATGACAATGCAACGCGATGAACAGTGTATCTTGATATTCTCTTTTCTGTTAGAATTGTTATTGATGTTTTCGAGCCAGGTACTGACCTTGTCAAACGAGTATATTACATCGCTTGACGGAAAGATATCCGCCCTTGCGTTTGCAAAGTATCTGTTCCTCTGTAATTGGTCATTACTGACCGAACGTAATCGATCCTAGAAATTAGAGGAAACGAGAAAAATCAACGAAGACGCGAACCGCGCGTGTACACAGTTTTCTCAATCTCTCATTTTCGGTTTTCTAAGGAACGATTGCGCGACCGATACCGACCACGTTGAGCTCAAATTGAACTTTGACAAAGATTCGAATCATCGCGAAGAGATTTCCACTTCGTGGTTCTTCTCTTTTCTCCATTTTTCTCTCTCTTGTTAAGTACGATCCTGAAAATTCTTCGACCCAATCTCGACATATCTGCCTCGGAGACATTCAAATTTCACGATATTTCGCGATCTATCTCTGCTTTAAGTAATCGGGTTTCTAGCAATTTGGAAGTATTACGAAACTCAGTGAAGAGATACCGTCTATACACTATTTCCTACTCGTATAGTTCTATTTAGGCGAGTAGGTTTATAACTTCTAGTTAGGTTTCGATATTTGTAACTTTTCTCTTTTGACCATTTCTTCTCTTCTCACCCCTGAGGTTTGGAAGCAATAGGAACGTAGGCACCGTCTAGAAATCACTCGAAAATTTCAAAACGAATGATCAATTCTATGTACTATGAATATCTGTACGTTTCGAAGGTTTCATTTTTAATTTGACGAGCCTTTGTCAGAATATTTCATTGTTTAATCCGTAACATAAGTAGACGGTACTCTTTCTAAAGATACGAAGAAGGGAGGCTAATATCAACGCGATTCGTTTCTTCGCGGAAGAAGTCTAGACTTAATAATGCTGCCGTAAGGGGTTCGTGCGTAATTCTGCATTTTTTTATTTTTTCAACTTGCTGTATAATACCGATCATACGATCAAACAAACGAACTAGATGGACTGGACAAAAACTAATCGCTTGAAGATATCAATCAGGCCAAGTCAAAGATAATTTAGATCTCAATGAAACCGAGTCAATCGAACAAAGCTAGCAAGGCGCAATGAATCGATTTCGAGTGCGATTAGAATCGGCCTCTCTCTCACTCTTTACAATGCATTCTGTGACGCCGAGTATTTTTTTGAGTTTTCTCCGCTTTTCCGTTTCTTATTTGCTTTGTACACGTTAATATCGTGTCATAAGTTCGACGGAAAGTAAGTATTGCTTTCAAAAAGCACCGATCGTTCAATTCTTTCATTCCTCGATTCGGATTTGCAATTCGTATCATTTTAAGCGTCTCCTAAGAATTGAAATTCCAAAGGGACTAATGTTCGATTATCCTTCTTTCCCTGATTTGTTTGTAAGAAGAAACGACGCGACGAAAGATCGCGGACCCGACACTTGCTTTTAAAAGTCCATCACTTCCATTTTGAAGGGTTTACCCTGAAGCTTGTTGGGGACGATCTTCGTTATGGGCGGTGCACTGTTGTTGTCATCGTCACTATTCACATCTTCGTCCTCTTCGGGAAAATCTTCGAGACGGTCATGGTACTCGTCCAACTGAAAATGGAGATTACTACCGTTAATTACAAGTGGCCACGTTCTTCCGTGACCGAGTCGTGAACGAACAATCGCAGCTAAGGCTATGCGTGATTTGTTCGAAACGCAGGCCAGCCAGGGCGTGTTCCTTATTAATGAAAGAAAAGTGCGGTGCCAGTGAGATATCAAAGCGAGAAAGCTCTTGCCCGGTGAACTCAAGTACCGGGTTCGTTGGTTTTTCTTTTTCGCAGACAACATGCCGACTTCACGCGATGTCTAAAATCTGGCGATCGGCAACGTTTTCTAAGTCGTAAGATTTACAAGCCGAAGAAAAAACACCTTCTTCGCGTTTCCTCCGTTTGCCTCTTCGTGCTCGAAGATCATCGTCTCAATAGAAACAACGGTGCAAAGCACGTAAAATTAAGCTAAGAGCATTCCATAAACGATAGTACGTATACTACGGACTCACGTGTAAGGTAGCTATGGAAGAAGCGATTAATCGACGTTACCGCACACAGAACGGACGCTTTCCTATAACTGCAGGTACGTCCAACGTAAATCTTAATGCTCGTTCAGGCTTAATCGACGCACCTTGAGTATGTAATTCCTTTTTCTGACTCGCACTCGTGACGCTAACAGTGTAAGCACGTCTCTCGGTGCGCCAATTAAGTCACCCTCTATTACGATGACTAAGTCTCTACGTTGTCTAGACAAGCATATGAACGTGCTTCGCGTGTTTTATCCATAGTTAATCAAGACTGGTGATAAGAGACGAATCGCCGAGTCAGTGAAGCGAAATGATATAATTCGTATAAATAGTGAAGGTGGCGCAATTTTCTTGGTTTAAGATAATCGTGTTGCTCGATTTATCGAGCATACTTTTCAAACGCACGAAATAGTCCTTGGTGAACGTTCGAGAGGCTACAGAGTGTAAATAAAAGAAATACACAAATGCAAATGCGTGTGTCGTGATGTATACGATTGAACAGAGAGAATAATGGAGGATGAAAGAAACGTCGAGCGGATGTTGGTGAAATGAGCTCATCACGGTCAAAGATTTTCTGGATCTACTCACATCAACATCGCCCATCATCTCTTTGGTAGAAACAGTGGTATCTATGCGTCGTATACTGCCTTGATGAATGTCAACGTCCAGCTTGACACATTGGAACCGCCTCAAAAGAAATACGATCGGTATTGGCGCGATGCCCGCGAAAATGATGACGACCGCTATGGCCAACACCCAACCGGGATACGCGGTGGGTACGGCTATACCCTGAAAAGTACAAGAGGAAATATCGAGGTCGAGACGTATTAGAAAATTTGGCAACGGAAGAAGTGAAAATTCGAGAATTTGAAAAGTTTTTCTCACCCGTGACGCGTCCCATGCAGAATATGTGGGCTTTTTGATAAACATGGACGCTATACTGGAAAGGAGAATGCAGACCATGATTATGGGGGCAAGAAATCGCCAGGTAAATTGCCAATATATCCCTGGTCTGTATCCTGTCATTTCCTCGATATCTTTCGTGAATCTGGAGAAGAATTGTTTCCTGTTAATTAAACGTGAAATGTTCCCTTAAACCAGGAAGGACCATCAAGTATGAAAGTTTTAGCATACTTTTCGTGACCATAAACGAAAATGACTGAAATCATTTCCATGAGCGCGACCATCACGAGGCCGATGGTACCGGCGAAACTGTCGAACATTTTTAGCCAATATTCTCCAGCACCGGTACAGAATATTAAACCAACAAAGAAGCAGATCGTACAAACCACCCCTAAGAAAAAAAATTATCGTTTATCGTGTTTGCTCTATCGTGAATAGAAGATGACGATGATCGTACCTACCTGTTATGTATTGCTTCTTTATTCTCTTGAACAGATCTATGTCGAAAATGACACATAACATGCCTTCTAGTATACCGATCTGGGAACCCAGACCGAGTGCTAGAAGCATTAGGAAGAAGATACAAGACCAAAACGGAGCGCCAGGCAGCTCGACTATTGCCTGGGTGAAAACTATAAAAGCCAATCCTGTTCCTTCGGCAGCCTAATAATCGATTAATTTTTAAAAAATAATTTAAAAACCGTCTTTTTAAAACACAAATATAAGAAAAATGTTTGTAGATTACATTATCCAATTGCTCGCTGAGACTGCAGGTTTCAAGTGTGAAGTTCATCGCAGATGCGTTTAACGTATTTACAGTTTCCTCGTATTCTCCCATGGTAATGTTCTTGTACGTTATATATCCATTTTGAAAAAGTAAGTCTATGTTACTGGAACAAAGAAATGGAATTGTCCGATCGTTAATAGTCTGAATAATCTTCCTTGTTTCATTCCTAGAGATTATTTCATGGAAATTAAATAAAAATCAGTTTACCTCGCCAAGCACTTATCGACGTTTGTCATTGCCTTAAAGCCTAGAATGGCGAATATCACGACACTCGCGTAAATAGCGGTGAAGGCGTTACAACCGCTAACCAGGAGCACATCCCGAACGCAGTTGTTGTCCGGAGTGTTGTAAGAACCGAACGCGATCAAGGAACCAAATGCTAGCCCGAAACTGTAAAAAACCTGCGTCGCTGCGTCGAGCCAGACCGTCGGCTCTAACAGTTTCTCGATCTGCAGATGAAAAAGGCAACCGTGAAAATCATGTGAAAAACAATGAAACACGAGAGTCTCATCGAAAAAGTGGAAATTAATTACCTTTGGCGTGTACATGTGGGCTAATCCAGCGCTGGCACCTTTTAACGTTATTCCACGAATAAAAAAGATAGTAAGCACCAAATACGGGAACATGGATGTAAAATATACCACCTTTAAATCAAGCAGAAACATAAGTCGTTGACACAGTATATCTGACTCTCGCATTTACACGGAGGAAAAGGCGGACGGGAAAATGGAACAGGAAGTAATTCGAAGGGAAAGTAAACAACCACCCGCGAGGAAAAGAAAAACCAATTAAAACACTTGACGTTTTCCTACCTTTCCCGATGATTGTATTCCCTTCATCACAATAAAGAAGACGACGATCCAACTCAACAGCAGACAGAGGACGATCCACCACTTGAGACTCTGTCCTTCTTCGATCGACGGTGCCGCGTCCAATGTGGTTCTGTACCAAAAATATGCAGTTTCCGAACTCTTCACGCATTCTTCGACTGGCTTATTATCAACCTCTGGACATCTCGCCCATGGTAACGGCTCCTGCGTTGAATCGTTCGTTCGTCAAAAATTTACCCTCGACATCGTTAATCAGAACCGCGTTAATCAGAAAATATAAAAGCGTCTAATTTGCAATTTCCTATAATAAGAACTACATCATGCGCGACGCGTTCCATTTTGTCTATTTCCTTTCCAGGCAGACTAGTGAATGCAAACGAAAATTGAAATCGACAAGTACTTACGTTGAACTTAATCGTGACAGCCTAATCGAGCAGCATGAAACATAAATTGTATTCGTTAATCGAACGATCGCGAAACTGTTCTGATACCCGGTGATTACAGCACCCGCGTATTCCATCGATCAATTAAACGCCATAATCGAGTTGGTATTAAGCTCGTTTTCGATCGTCGGAATAACAACGGCCTACGGTTTTATTGACTGAATCGATCGGTCATCGGAAAACGAAGGGACTCACCTCGAGCGAATTAAAAAGATAATAGAAGCACCAGGTAATGATGACGTTGTAATAAAGCGCCACGAAGAAGGTGACGATGCACGATGCTATTCCTATACCGCCTAGCCATGGATGTATCGTGTTCCATACACCAAGGGCACCCTGTCGCATTCGTTGACCGAGACCCAGCTCGATTAAAAAGAGGGGTACACCCTCTAGGATTAGCATCACGAAAAAGGGGATGAGAAAGGCACCTGAAAAGCGTCCCGTGCATAACATGTTTTACCCCTGGCAATTTTCTTTTTTCTTCTTTTGCTGTCTAAAAAGCGAGATCTGTATTCTTCCTATTCTTTCTCTCAGTAAAATAATATCGTTCGCTATCCTCTCCCCTTCCTCACCCCATCTCTTGTTCCTCTGACCCCTTATTACAAAGTGAATGCCGTAACCGTTCTCTTTTAATCTCTCCCATTTGCCAGGACTCGGCTGTGACCCTGCTTAGAGAATATTCTTCGTTCCCTTTTTTTCGCAGTAGTCTAGTTTGAGACAGCCGCAGCCGGAGTGTCTGGTACGGTATTGATCGAGTGACGCGTATCTACGTATACGTACATACGTAGGTACACATTCCATCTTATTCGAACATTCTTTACCAATTTTTTTCATCCTTCTCGTCATTCCGATCGAAAGAATTTCGGGAGTGTCGATAGGCGGCATACTATTGATCAATCGTGTCACGTACGATGTGATATTACCGCGATTACACACGTCCCCAGCGTAAAAGGCTGGATCGTTCAAGTATGCGGCACGCGATTCTCCTGTAAGACTTCTCGATAAATCGTCTGACCAAAATTCCTGATTCTACTTATGCCATGTTTCCATGGGTCGTTCGCTACTCGTCTTCGTTATTATTGTATTTCAAACATTTTGAAATACCAATCCCTAAACTGTTCTTCCAGAAAAACGAAAAAAAAAAAAAAAAAAAATAAAGAATACTACTTATCTAAAAAATTGGCAAAGGTTTCGTAAAAGACAGAATAGACGATCCATAAACCTGATGCGGATGTGAAATTGTTACGTGTCTGCCGATAAGAACGTTAAAAATCGATCGACGCGCGTCGAACGTCGGCGTCAGGCTGAACGATGGCCTCGACATCGGTGTCGTATTGTAGCATAAGGAAATTTCCATTGAAAATCGAGTAGAACCGGGCTCGTTTTTGGTGCAGTGGCATATACGTTCTGGCGAATCATTAACACGAACGCTGACCTAGCCAGAACTTAGCTAGAGGAAACGCGCGGTTCGGTCCTTGCGTTCTGCGCAATAGTAGTCTCTTTCTCTCTCTATTCGTCGGGTCTTGGCTTGTCGACGTTCGTAACACTGATGGAAATTTCCACGACGAAATTCGCGGGGGCGTCCGATTTAACGGTCGCGTAAGCCATGTCCCTGTGACGTAACGCCTTACCGTCGTGATTTCATTCGTGCTTCACCCGCCACCCTTGTTCGCGCATCCACCCACGTAAACCAGCTATGTCTATTTTCGCGATACGTGTGTTTCCGTTTCGTTTTCATTGGAATGTAATCGAGTTACGCCAACCGAGGTATAGGTCGTGGATAGAAGAAAGATCATGGATAGGGAGAGCAGAAGGTTCAAGGGCGAATTTTATAGGATTTTATTAGTTTCCCCGGGTTTCTCTCTGTATTAGGATATTCGGGGGGGAAGTATGGAATACGATAGCCGGAAACCAAAGACTGTTCGCGACGTTCTCGCTGGTATTTCGAAGATCCGTGAAACGCTTCGAAGATATATATTTTTAAGCGGATAGGCATACGGCGAGGGCAGGAAAGGGAGGTTGGTCGAACTATGTGACTGAAAATAGCGTATAACGTTGCGTTTTACGTGGCCATTCGATTATAGCGGCTTTAGATCCATCTCCGTATTAGAGAACGTTTTCAAGGAGAATAGGTAACGATTCAAAGTTCAAGTTTGATGATTTATGCCTTGGTCGATGAATTTCACAATTTAATAATGCAATTTCGCTTATGCATCCTTTTTTTCTTTTCGAGGAAAGAGGCGATAGAGACGAAATAGAAAGAATTAAGAAATCGCTCATCGACAAATATTACTTACCTCCTCCGTTTTGTTGGCACAGGTAAGGGAATCTCCAGATATTCCCGAGACCCACGCTGTAACCGATAATACTGAGGAAAAATTGCATCTTGCCGCTCCATTCTGCTCTGTTTTCTTCCTTGGTTTCTTGACTGCCAGCAGCATTTTGATTTCCGGTTATCACGATCGTCACGTTCTGACCTGCCTGACGTTCCTCGTTCAACGGAGCCAGCTCATGCCCATTTCTCGTACTCTCGTTCTTGACTACCATGCTTCACCTCGAAGTTCCTTGTTCCAAAGACAAATTGTTCAATTTCCGCCTATTCTTTCCTTTCCGTATTCAACGCTCTGTTTTTACTGCTTATATTCTCCTCCTTTCCTTTTTTCCTGTCTTTAGATGCTTTTCGCGTTCGTCGAGAAACAAGCCAATAGACCAGCACAGATCGGGATAACCGAGCCAATGTTTAAAGGTGTACAGATATATTTTGAAAAATCACCACGACGATCAATTACTGGCACGAGAGACAAGGAAAACGATAAATAGTGGCAGCAACGAGTGACTGCTATCGAGAGCAACAACAGTTTAACAATAACAATAACGACGAAGACGTTAACGAATGTGTTAACGACGCCGACGACAAAGACGAGAACGAGAATGACAACGGCAGTTCAACAAAAGGCCCAACAAGGATCTTAATCGTTACGTTTAACTATAAGAATAATTTTTATTATCTGCTGTGTTTATTTCTTCTTCTCTCTGTTAATATAATACCGTTATCCTGAATAAGTTAGATCTCTGTGTAGAAAATATCCCTTAGAATAACGCGGAAGGCATGCCTGGTACGAAGAACGCGGCTGTTCGTCGGAGCAGCTCCTACGCGGACGCAGGCTCCTTTCTGTGAACAATAGAAGGGAAAAACACACAGTGGGCTATTCTTCTTCTCCCTGTTCACCTTACCGTGCTTTCTGTCGTAAGAAATCGTATTATTCTTTACTATCGATCGGTTAAAGTGTCGTATGGACGTTCACGGAAGTTAGAACTCGTGGTTTGAAATGTGTTCGTAACAATATACGAAGGAAGAATGTGGCGATGATTCAAAGAGATCAACAGAATTACGTGAGAATTATGTGATTCACATTGGCAAGGCTGAAAATCAACGATTCAAATATCTGTCTCGGAGCAGCAAGTATAATCGATACGGCGTGGATTGTATACGAGGGAAAAAATCGTCGTATATCGGACGCAATTTTTCTTTTAATATGTACGCTACGAATCGAGAGATTCGTCGTTTTCTTAACGATATCGGATCGGTTAACGAAATAACCAAAAGAAACACGACATACGTGAATTACGAGACGAATCAGAAGAAAGGAAAAGGACAAGGGGGTGATTGAAGAAAGGTGCGTGTACAACGATCGTTGAAAGGGTTCCTATTTGTACGAGCGAGAACATCAGTTTGTTCGCCGTGCGAAAACGATGCATCTAAATCATGAAAGATCGCCACAGCGGTCCAGGCACAAGGAGAATCACTTTAACGACTCGAAGGAATCGAAGGAATCGGAGGAAGCTCACGTTTCACGTTGCTAACAGGATTATTGTCCTGGAACATGCCCCCGATCTTCCGTCCTCTCTTTCCTTACACTGTGACACCGTTCTTCTTTCAATTTTCTCCTCTTTCGTCTTCCGTGGATGCTGATGTTTCTTTCGATTGCCTGTGACATAAGCTTTACAAGCGAGGGACAATTCTCGTACTGTAGAAAATATTAACGACGATTTACTAAATCGGCAGCGTCATTTGCATCGCGGTCATGCTTCTCTTTTCTCGCGCACACTCCTTCTCTTTCTCTTTAAGCTCGCTGTCACAATCGTCGTACCTATACTCTCGAGTGTATATGTTGTTCAAAATGTGATATAGGGGACGTACACAGAGCAAAGCTGGCTGCCGCTGGATCGCTCTTCTTGTCCTGACAAAACTCACGAAACTGACCGAACTCGAATCGTATTCAATTATTTCGAAGTGGCGGTCCACTGATTGAACCGGTGGTGCTCGCTCGAACGTAGATAGTAGACGCGTGGTCGGGGGAAAGAAGGAATAATTTTTGGAGCCATGTAGTTCGGTTCCGTAACCTCCCTCCTCGCTCAAACCGGGCTATTTTTTCTGGCTGCTACGATCAGTCCCACCTTTCGTTTTTTCGTTCCTCCGGCCTCGGTAGGCCTTTGGTGTTTCTCGTTCTCTTTATCTCTGATTGGTCGGCTGACAAACAGCCCGCGCGAATTCTTTCCGCTCTTCTCAAGTTGCTGTGCCTGAAGAGACTCTAGCAACGCGCCCCGTGCACATGAACGTCAATAACCAACTGAACCACCGTTGCGCGGCTGTGTGCGCGCGCGCTTATGCACGCACGCGAGGGAACCAACGGGACGAAGCAGACCCTGGAGCTTCGACGCTTCGACAAAGCTTTGCACAACGCTTTCAATTCCCGATTGGCCGTAGTAATTATGTACATATGGCGCATACGCTCTACGGTCACGCTCTTCCGACTCCCAACTGTCGACTCTGCTCTTCCCCACGAACTAGACCGCTCAACGTGTATCAGGAACGGCCGAGTTGCCACTGGCCGACTTCCTCGGGGAGAAAATCGGGAGAAGGCCGTGAGCAGAGGGGAGAAACTCGTTCGAACTGATCTATCCCTCTGTACCGATATATTCTACCCAAAGAGGACGAGGCTATCTTTTCCTTGTCCTCTGTGTTTTTGGTCAACGTTACGTTATACCCTGCAAGAAGAGTAGGAAGGTTGACGCGCGCGCGCGCGCGCCTCGTTGCACATCGATCTTCGTCGCAGCCAATCCCCGCCATTTTCGTTTGCCTCTATTGGCCCACGATCTCGACTTTCCTCGAGTCTTTACAAATAGAATTCGCCTTATTTTTTTTCTACTTTCGACAGACGTGCTTCCGACTCTAATCGATCGGCCACCAACAAAGTTTACGCTTTTACTGACCTTCGACCCTCGAGACCTAGCTCCCTCGAGGTTCTTACTGATCGTTAGCTAAGGTCAGGTGGTTGCACCATGAGTGAAATCATATTGAAGGTGAATAGAAACTGAGAGCGGTGTACATTAAGGAAGCAAATAGCGACTGGTCTGCTTAAAAACAACGGTGTTTACATACAAGGCACTCTAACTCCCTTGTCTCTGTTTCATTTCAATTCGTTCCGGTCGATTATACATTGTCGTTTACAAAAGTATTCCAATATTATTTGATTGATATCGGACGATTCTACTTACGAAAAGACTAGCATCTATTTTTTCAACTGATTGCTGATAAAGTACAAATTGTCTGTACATACAATAAATATCGCATGTTACGGGGACTGGCACGAAATTTTCATAAACCACATCTGGTACTCGTGTGAAGACGACGAGAGTACCCATTTGTGAGAACCGTCATCAACTAAATAACTATGTCAAGGGCAGATCACGTCGAAGAAATCAATTTGTTTAATAAATATCTCTCGTGTACGACGATATGACTGATTTTGTGCGATCGTACGCAATTGCGCCACGAATTACCCGTTCGGCTTGTTCGATTAATTCCCCCTTTCTTGTCATCTATTTATAGTGAACCGAGAAACCTCGGCGAGCAGACAATGTCTAAAACGATTCATTGATTGTGCTTATAAATCAATTTCTTTTCCTTTTCTCGTCGATGTTTGCTTCCTTTTGTATTTCACAGGTAAACAGAGATAATTATACGTATTTGCTCTGATTTGAACGTAACCGTGGAGCTGTTGAATATTCCCTCTCGTAAAGTGTCTCACGTCACATCCTCATTCACGAACTTATTAATAATGAGACATTGTTTACACGCAGTTAATTTCTAGTTGTCTACGTGCAGGCTACGCGCGGCTTCTAAAGAACGACGCGCTGATATACGCGGAAGGGTCGCGTCGCGTGGCGATGATACCTCGATGATTTTCTCTCGTACCATTACATACCAGCCACGTATATAATCGTTATATATAACGTATATACGATGTATATATACGTTATATATCAGAAATCGCATTGCGTAAGCGTTTTATAGTTACCGATCCGTGCATAAAAATTTAACTCGTTTCGAGCAAATTCGTAGATTAGTTTTGCTTACGATTTCATATCTGCATGCGATCGGAATGTTTGCCATAGACACGCGGCTTTCGTGACCGAAGGCTTTACTTAGTTTATATTTCGCGTGCGTCGTAATATTGCTCGTCTTTTCGTGTTGCGCGTAACAAGCGATTGCTAGAGATCTCGTTCGATGAATCTGACTATTCCGTCTATGTCGATAGAAATAGCTTTTTGTATGAATAGAATAGTTTTACAATCGATTTGAGTGTGACAAGATACAGACGCTCCGGCGTCGATGTTTGAGCGTTCTTACGTAAATATCAAATAACATTAGCGTAGGCAACGGCGGGCGAGGAAGAGACGAAGAAAGGAGGAGGCAGGTTGGGGGCGAAATAAAAGATTCAACTAGCATGATTTAACAATATATATTCAATAACATATCTG
Source organism: Bombus pascuorum (assembly GCF_905332965.1). Classification (NCBI taxonomy): domain Eukaryota; kingdom Metazoa; phylum Arthropoda; class Insecta; order Hymenoptera; family Apidae; genus Bombus; species Bombus pascuorum. The sequence goes on along the minus strand of NC_083495.1, from coordinate 2,338,660 downwards.
AATGTTAAATTACAAAGCTTTCGTCGTCTCCAGACTTGAAACAATAAATCGACACATCCTAATCGTTTGATGCCCGCATGATATGTAATTGCCGATCTAATATAATGTTCGTGCGAATAGTATGTTTGTATTCTTATCGTTTTCTTGGGAACATTTTAAACCTGTAAAACGAGGAAATTTACCTCATAAGTATGTCAGTTGCGTTATCAGCGATATTAATGAAACGACTAGGCCTGCTATCCGGATTGTGTCAAATCGAGTCGAACGATAAGCTGTATTGTCTTATTCTATGATGCAGTACGAAGCGTCTGAAATAACAAAATTGCGAAGGTTACGCGAATATAGCTTTAACTATTTGCATCGCATATTCCACGTCTTACCTGAAGTTGCTGAAATAATCCAGTCGATGTAAGCTCCAACTCTGGTATTTACACCACCAACGACAGCACAACCTATACCCTTTGTAATGATTCCTATCAGGACAAGTCGTTTAGTCGTCGGATTTTGCCATAGAACTGGTCCACCACTGTCCATCTATTTTTTAAATAAATGCTTCAGTATTACTGCATTCATGAAAAATTTATTTAATCGATCGATCGCATCAATTCTGCTACAATTCAAAGCGAAATTTACTTGACACGAATCCTTGTTTTCGGCATAGGTACAGATTTGATCTGACGTTATATTCTTGTAATTTTTAGAACACTGTAGATACGTAAGCACGCTTAAGGTAACTTTTTGCAAAATATCAGAAGTTGGGCCACCATAATCCGTTGTTCCCCAACCTAATTTTATCAGAAATGTTGAGATATAATAACAAAGCGAATCGTAACGCAGTATGTAACCATTATATCACTAACCCAACAATTCAACATAATTGCCACCAAAAGTATCTAACGAATGTTGAAAAGGTAGACAGGCCGGACCAACCTCGTTAGTGAACTTCATGTCTTTCTCTGTTTTTACGATAGCCACGTCATTTTGATCAATTCTTTGACCGTAATTAGGATGAATCATAATTTTGATTATTCGATGTAACACCGTGGCGTTTGTATCCGATCCTACAGATCGAAATCAAATTAACCACGATGCGAGATACGAGATACGAAGTACTTGCATTTACAGTAGACGCTTACCTGTTCGCAAATCATGATCGCCAACCAGGGCACCCAATTTCTGGTATTCTTTCCCGTTGACGCAATGTGCCGCTGTTAGTACGTATCTTGTGGATATTATAGTGCCTCCACAGAATACGACTCGTCTTTCGAAGTCCACAATACCAACCATCATAGGGAACTCGTTCACCCCTGTATCATTTCCACCGACGATGCGACTCTAAGAACGGTTAACAGAAGCTCTCATTTGCTTAGAATAACGTCACTCAATCTAAATGAAGCGTCGACGAATTTGCGTAAATATATACATACAGGGTTTTTCCATCCACATTCACAATTTTCGGAATCTTGGGGTCGCTTCACTGATCTCACTTCACAAGCAAATCGACCACCGCTCGACCATACTGGTGATTGCAGCGTTACAACCATCGTGTTTGATTCTGATTGTATGTTAAACTTTCCATTACCACAATACCGATGCGTAGTAGAAGAATTGACTTGCACAGCTACTTTGTCTTGGAAGCAATTGGAACTCTGCGCGAAAATTATTCGTTATTTTCGATTTCTCTTACGATTAGTAATTAATTCTACAATGAAAACTATATCCTTACCCATGGTAATTCAAACGTGCTACAGGTTAAATCAACTTTATACTCGCTTACGATGGTCCATGAACATGATTGTGACCTCCTATAGAAATTCGGGTATTCGCGGTTCTGAATGAAATACTTAGTACCAGGAGTTAGTTCGTGATAGTAGGTGCAACTGCCATTTGTAGCATTACTTAATTCAATCGAAAATATAGACCAACAAAATAGCAAAACCGCCGCTGCAACGAAAACAAATTTTTTCTAGGAAAATAATCAGAAAAATAAATGTAAAACGTTTTTTTTTTATTTTCAGCGAAAAATTAAAATTTGATAAAGTGCTCGAAACGTGATAGCGTCTGAATCGAATGCTTAAAATCAGATATATCTGTGGTATAATTTACTTTTTACAGATATGGCAAGATAATCAGAAATATTTTGATATAGCACCGATTGTATACGATAAGAAGCACTTTATGAATGGTTGCTAAATTCTTTGCACCAAATTTCTTTTGCCAAATAAAAGATTCATTATGTGTACCTTGTATCATAAAACCGTGGAACGCGGCGGTGCGTATAGAAAGCATGATGCTTTGATCAAAAATTTGTTACGCGACAAGTACGAAGATTTCGGACACACAGTCGCTATCCATCTATTTGCATTTGCGTGCATTCCGGCGTTTTTATCCACGTCGCGAAGACGAGTTAAAGCAGCAACTAATAATTTCGCGGGTATTATCACGGGCTCTTATCAGAGGTAGTTGCAACCTCGAGAAAAAAAGTAGATTTACGACAACTACTTAATATTTTCGCAACAAAATTCATACAAAATTCCTTAATGTTCATATTTTCTCATTTTCAAAACGCTCATTTTCAGCACGTGAAATGCTTCATTTTTTAATTAGTCGATATAATCGTTTCGATCAGGACTGACGTGATATCTTATATTACAATTTTCCATAGAAGATATCCAAGACATTGATATCTTACTTTTAATTAGAGATGTATAGATATTTCGCGAGATTATAAACGCGAGATATCTTGAGGTAATTAATTCATTTATCACTTGATAAGATAATTATTTCGTAATATTTTTAGCATTCTAAAAAAGCTACCTATTTACTATTTATTTAAGATATCTATTTACTTAGGTAATTTTAATCGTATAAAATAATAATTTGCTTGTAAATGTAGTATAAGAATTTGTTTTGTTAATTCGTGGATACACGTAACTATTTTCCTTTTTCTTTTTATATGTTGTAGACTTTATTCAATAAAATAGAGTCAGCCATATCGCATACTTTTTCATGTTTCTCATATATTACATTCGTATTAAGATTAAAGATAAAATATATAATCATAATATACCTCAATTCATAATTATGTACTCGTAAAATGCATTTTCCTTTCAACATTTTCTATTTAATTGACGCAGATATAGATGCAACGTCAAACAGTCGAGGACATCTTAGATACTGCTGCAATTAGAATGTAAAATATTGATAGTAGTAATCATTTCTGGACTGATTGTCGAAAATTTTGCACTTCTAAAAATGACTTATTTTTCCACCTTGCAAGTGCAATTTTAAAACAAATATTTTTATATTGGGGAATTTTTATTGGGGAACGCACAAGCATTTTACTCCAGTAAGGTATTAAATAAATATTATTAAATAATAATTTGAAGAATCAAAATGATCAAGAATCCAAAGATTTTGTGTGGCACGATTCTAATCTATTTGAATTTGTTTAGATTACTCTTTATGTAATTGCTTTTGAATCATCTTGATATAAGCCAATAGCATATCGATTTAAAATAGAGTCAGGAAAATTGAAGTAAACACCATCTGGTGTGAATGTTTAGTACAAAAGTAGTTGCTATGACAATAGATGTCATACAAACTCGAAAATTAATAAAAATATGCACTATCGTATAGGTGCGTATTTTGTTTGACTAAATTTGTGATGTTTTTTTCGTGTAAAGTTGATCAGTTTACCTGTGATTTAAAATATTTTAAACAGTTTTGATCAAATGACTTTATTAACTTATATCAGATTTAAACTATAAAATAAGGAAGATGGCTAATTGTGATAGTATTATTACCCAAGAAAAGAAGAAGGTAATTATTATTAATAATAGAATTAGTATATTATGTTTGTAAGAAAACAAAAAGCTGTAAGCAAATACTTCATATGGCCTTAACCTCATTTCCTTTATTGTACACAGCATAACTACAGAAGAACAACAGGTGCTAAAAGCAATCAGGATACAACTTCCATACCAATTTACCGTCGCAGACGCGTTGCAAAAACCAAACATACGCTCAGAGCTCACAATGTTTACAAATATCCATCAGATTGGATAACTGATAATGATATAAATGAACCTGAAGATGAATTGCTTTTGAGAAATAGAACTGAAACATATGAACATGAAAGAAGTAAGAAGCTAAACGAGGATGGTAGTCTTCAAAAGCAAGCATTTGATGAAGTTGATGCAGATTCAGGTATTAAACATACATAGGTTATAAGACAATTATTGACTTGGATGAATGATAATCAAAATCTCATGTTGTATTATTTTAGGTATTATTTTATCACGAACAAGAAAACATGTCTCACGGGATGTAATGAAAATAGCTGATGAGTATCAGAAATTGGAAAAACGTTATAAAACTGTCCAAGAAGAATGTCAGAAATTAAGTGATATATTGGAGCAAAGAGAATTAGAGTATAAGAAAGTATGTTTACATTATGAGACGTTAATACAAATGATTCAGGAATTAGAAGAAGCCAAAGTTTCTCTGGTTCAACACAATCAAAAACTTGAAATGGAGAGAGTTCAGTCGAATGAAGATATAATACTTTTAAAGAATATTGTTTACCAGTTAAATACCGAATTAGAGAGATATCAAGACAAATTAGGAGGTCAAAAGCATGAAAATATTTCTGTACCTGCAGAAAATGAAAACAAATATGACTCAAGGATTTGGGGAAGTATTAATTTTCATGCATTGGGACCACTTTTAAATGCTTATCAAGAAAATTTATCAGAAAAGCAGGAACTTGTACACATGTATGAACAGGAAATGGCTGAGTTTAGTAGTAGATGTAAGGAAATTCTTACGGAAAATGAGATTATGCACAGAGAAGTAGAAGGATTGAAGTCAGAGGTAAATAATTATAAATATATAGACGATATGAATAAATAAATGTATATAAAAAGAGGTGCTTTACATCATACATATAAATAACTGCAATAAAAACTGTACAGTGTGATAGGTATACAAAGGAAATATCAAAGTTGCTTGAAAATACTACGTTACTAAAAAATCAAAATGATATTTTAAAAAAGGAAGCTGCAAATGTAAAGAGAGAAACTGATGATATTCGTTCATCATATGAGTTAAAAATGGAAGTAATTTTAAAATGTAATGAAGCATTAAAAAAGGAATATACAACCACAGCATCAGAACTGAGCAATTTACGAGGTAAATACGAAATTTTAAGCAAAGAATTTGAAAAAATGAAGGGTAAAGGAGATCAAACAGTACCTATTGCTGTTCATACTACCGCTATCGAAGAATGTAAAACATTGTTAGATGAATTAAAATTTCAATATGAAAGTGAAAAACGTAATCTCTGCAATCATATAAAACGTATAGAGGAGAATCAACCCGAAAACGAAAAACAACTTATAATGGTTACAGCTGAAAGAAATCATTTAAAAGGTCTTGTAGAAAACCTCGAAACAACCTTAAAGTAAGTTATTTATTTGTATATTTTTTATGCAAATGTTCTATTCATACAGAATAAATACTTAGGTCTTTTTCAGACGAACGCAACATAGAATTGAACATATGCATACTATTGTTTATTCGACTCGAGTTTCACGTAATTCCCTGAAGGAGAAATTAAGTAAAGTGACTGCTTATTGCGAAGAACTGTTTTCCGAGTATGAAAGAATTGTTATAGAGAGAGAAAAATTACTTGCTTTCTTACGCGAAACGGAAAAAGAAAATGCAGATATGGATCGTCTTGGTAAAAGTATTAACAGTCGTGTGGAAGGTTTAAAAAGTCAACTAGAAGTACGTTTAAGATATATGTAGTATTTAATAGAATAACAAAAATCTTAAATAATTTATAATTTCAGATTGTTCAAAAAGGTACGAAACAGCAGGTAGATTCTGTGGAGAAACGTATAAAATTACAAGAAGTTCATGTACGCCTGATGAAACATGACTATCAACGTAAAATACAATATTTAAACGATATAATTAAGCAACAAGAAGAAATGATTGAAAAGTTACAGAAAGAGAAGCATTCTAGTCTGGGTAGTTCAACAAGACGGATACTTCAGACAACGAATGATGATAATCCAAACAACTGTAATACTGGAACGAAAAATTCATGATCTTTGAATCTAGTTCATAAAAGGTCTGCATACTATAAAACTCGTGATAAGATCGTCTATAATAGATTGGACTTTGAAACTGATTTTCAACGAATATCATAATAAGCATCTAATTATGGAATAGGTGCTACTCGAAACATCGTCCTCATATTTACAAACCGTGTCAGTCGCTTTATTTAGCGGTGACATCAAATGAAGCAAGTGGTTGCGAAGGCTACTGTACTCCACTCTATGAACTGTCGATGGCAGTGGAGGCTCTAATAATCATATGGTGAAAAGTTGATGTCATCCGTTATAGGTATGATGTCAGATGCGTTCCATTCATTCATATGTAAAATACACCTGTTTTAGCTTTAAATTTTTTTAAATAGAATTTAATAATAACCTTGAGCATCGATAATGTATCTATATCGATATTTTAATAACCTGTCCATACGATATATATCCGAAAAATTAAGTACTTTTTCAGTTGCATGGATATAAAAGATAAATTTTTAAATTCATATTCCTTTCGATCTCTGCGTTTCTTTCCTTATTTCGCTTTAGTTTTTATTTAGGAAGTTTGCATATATATTCTGATTATTATCATAATTGTATATTTCGAAGAAAAGAAATGTTGTAAAAATGAAAAAGATATGCCGAGGAAATCGGAATAAAAAGTAAATAGAGATAACTTGTATTGAAATAACGAGAAAAATAATTTTTGGAATTAACCCGCGTAATAAAATAGTGTGGTTAAGTAACCACCGGGGGGCGTTGCGAATCGAGAAAATTATTCAGTTGTGCCGCTGAAGTTCGGAGATTCTCGACGTATTTCGGGGCCATTCGTCAAAAGCAAAATGTCGTCTGCTAGGCGCGTCGTCGTCGTCAGGAACCGGGCTGTATTTCTAACGCGAAAATTGCTATGATAAGTGATAATGCGATGTCTTTGCATACAAGTATGTAGTGTTTTTTGTTGGAAAGTGTGTCAAAAATCGCAAAAGGATATTCTTCGAATCGGGCTGTTTCGTTGCCGTCAAAGAAACTCGAGGGGAATACCGGTGAACATTGATTTTTCCTGCTTTCGCATCTTACTCGACAGATGATCAAACGGTAATGCATACCCTTCGTATTCTATCGAATTGTTAATATCGTAAAGATTTCAATGACTTCGTGCTTTTGTTAGAGGAAATAGATTAAAAAGAGATAATATATCAGTTTATCCACATTGTATTACATGAAGTTGATTATTTGTTTCAAGTTTCCAACAGATATGTTCGACTGAATCACAGTTACATTTCATTATTTTTGGTGAAACGGTTATCTTGATTAGTTACTTGCAGAATGTTTTCCGCAGATGTCGCTGATTCTTGATATTATGTACATTGCTCGTACATCTTTCACGTTTAAGTAGAAAACTTCTGAATTTTATGATAACGTTCTTCAAGAGTATCGTGTACATCTTCGTGATGCGCAAACTGAAAGAATTTAGTGTCATTTCGTTGCAATGTTACTGACTGTGTTCTCATTACGTTTTTTGAACTGTTAGGTTAAGTTTAACTCGAGAATAACCAAATTACATCTTTGTTTCAATCAACAAGGATGTTTTGAAGCAAAAGTGTTCTCAAGTGTTTGATTATTTATCAGAAAAACGTATAAAAGTATTTGTTGTGATTTTGCATCCGACATACTTAAATTTGAAGTACAGAAGAGACGGAGGAAACAGGAGAGGAAATTTATTTCGCGTGGTTTCGTGCGCCATAAATTGAAATCTTTTAAGTTGCGAATATACAAAAAACGGATATTTTTTTCATTTGAACTGAAAAGGAAATTAACTAAAACCATGAAAAGCTTCATTTGTAAAAATATTTCGTCGTATATAAGTGTTTCAATCAATAACCATCAGAACAAGCATTTCAAATGAAGTCGGATCATTTTACCTCTGACAGCAATAGAATCATTGTTAAATAGATAATAAAATGTCCTGAGGGTTTGGCTTGTTTCTAGCCCAAATATACACATATGCGTATAAGCAACTAACCCCGTTTGAAAATAGAATGGTGAGCTGTACATCGAAGAATTTACACGTTTCAATTTTTTTTAACGCCGCCTGAGAATTAGTTCGACTTGATACGTTACCACATCCGCTTCCGGTTCTTTGTATCGGATCTCTCCCGATCTATCTTTTGCACCGTTGATGCATGTATTTAACATGTACTGAAATTAAATAGGAAACGCGTTAAATATCGTTATTAGCACCATCAGCACTCGTTTGTTAAATGAAGTTTCATGATATTTCGGACATCCTTAGAAAGCGCTATACGACAGGAAGCAATACTTTCCCCACATGAGTCATAATTCGAGTACTAAAATATTAATGCAATATTGTTCGCCCCGTCTCCTCTGGACACGCAGAGTCACGCGGAGTATGTCGTGGGTATTTTGTAAACTAAATATGTACATACTTTTGTACGATTTACTATTAATGTTATGAATGAAAAAAAGAAAGGGAATAGGAAGAACTAAAAATATTCTTTTTCATATTTATAGAATGTTTCGGAAGGGGGATAATATCGAAGACAGCGAGGGCGGTGGAACTAGACTACGATATTTTGACGTGTGAAATACTAAAGAATCTTGAGTTGGTGGCAAAGGTTGTGAAACATAGGAACAACGACGGGAATTTATGGCCGTGTCTGCGAACTCGAGTCTGACTTAACTGTTTTCGGCCAAATCTAACCTGACCTAAGCGCCGCTGACGACGAAGATACGAAGCATTGCTGATCATCGGCGTGCTGGAAGCACGTCACGTTGCTGGCTAAAGTAACTGCTATACGTATCAGCGAGTATCAAAAGGACGCCAGACATCGCGTACGCTTTCCCTGTTCGTTCGTCTCCTTGCCACCTCTCTTCCTTCCGTTCCGCCGGTGCAGTTCGTGCACTTCTACGCAGCGATACACTACTCTACCCTACAGCGGCGTCGTGTACGGTAAATAAACGCGCAGCATGCTGGATACGAGTTCCACGTGCTTTTCGTTCGGTTGAAACTATTTTCAACAACAAAGCCATTCATCTCGAAACAAAGAGAAAGAAAAAAGGGGAAAACGCTGCTAGCGTGATCTATATCACAGAGGAAGAGAGTAATAAAAAAGAATGTCGTATCTAATATTGCGTGCAAAGTTGCCAGCTGCCCGCTGTCGATAACACGGCGACTTAGTTCGGTGCACTATTCGCCGCTGCCCTCGGCAACATTATTGAACGTAGACGACGTAATACTTTGCAGCTCTCTTGTGTGTTGCGGTTGTGAAATTGCCAAGTGGTTGTGAAACAGTGCCGAGCAAAAGAGGAGTTGCACGAATATGGTGTAAAAAACAAAAGAAGTTTCAATTACACAGTTTTAGAGAATGGAGTTCGAGCTGGACGGAAGTCTAAAGGAATGGGTAAAGGATAAACCGCTGAGTATCCTGCAGCTCGATCCTGCTGACAGAGCCGTCTTACGGATTGCCGGTAAGTGTCAATCAGTGTTTCCAGTTTCCGTTTTCATAAGCCGGTTACGTACTTAAATTCTCTATGGCGCGGTGTTTCGCCTTCCGCCTTTCGTTTTCGTTCTAAGTTCGATTCGCGAATATATATTACACGAGGTTTGCTGCTTTGCCGAGGAAGAAAAAGTAAATGTATTTTATCTTTCGTTTTCGATGTATAAAATGCGTTCACAAACTATACGAGCTATTCGATCAGTTATAAAATGGACCTCATTATATATACGAGTGTGGTGAATTACGTTAAACGGTGATGACGTTTGCCACGACACACCGACTGTCGTACTACTAATCGACAACATGTACGTAATCGACTAGAATGTTAGCATATAATGAGTGAATTAACGACTACATCGATGATAAATTATCTACTCTTATTTTTCAAATCGGAAAAATATTAATCGAGCAGACTAATAAATCGTCGGGACGTGCTTTCGAATCAATAATGACGCTAATAATTGATGAAGTTTTTCTGACCCCTTGTATTACCTCCCTGCTGATTCTCCCCCGAATACCCCTTATCGATCGTATCGATTAGCGCATAAGGGTTTCGTTAAAAGAGGAAAGTATGGTATATACGTATATGATCGCATCGTATCGTCTGTTACTCTCCGTGAATTGGCCCATTGGAAAACTGATATACGTATAGTCACGTATATATGTACATACATAGAAGAAGTCATAAGAAATTAGCTGCGTTATAAATTCTTCTGATGTAGGAAACGAGAATCGTTTGCGGTACTATCTTGCGTCGACCTTCGACGCGGGATGTTGACCAGGAATAGATACTCGACACCATTCGATAAATATCGGATTGCAGTTTGCTGATCATCTTACCGTGAGAGATTTTTCATTCAGTTTGCGTGCCTCTGTCACAAGTCGTTCTTCGCGACGCTTAGATCTTCGAACCAATTTTATCCCTCCGTACATACAACGAAACCTCGGTAAAACGGACCACTTCCACGATTATCGAGTCCGCTAGTCTTTTTTTTCCTTCCTCGACGGGCATAGGACAAGCATGTGTATGCATATGAACGTATGCATGTAGGACATATCCGATTCGTGAAATTACAGGCTCTGATTCACGCTCACAAAAGCAACGGCGCGCGCGGTCTGCTTGGTTCCGCACCATTTTCACGTAGCGTCGTTAAACTGGTGTTCGATCGACGTAACGTAACTCTCGTTATCTCGTAAATATACCGTAGGTGGGAGCCAATATCGAAGTATCGCATCTCGGGCACGCGAGCATAATTGTTTCTAATTATAACGACCTATTGGTACGCTATCGTGAATGCTCTAGTAACCGTTGTTCTATCAAGTACCGGCGGCCGATTCTCTCAATTGCCTCTCTGCTCTCAAGACTCACGCCGTTTCTCCCCCCACTGTATTAATTTATGGTTTTCCGAGAACGCGAGCGAATCTCGGCTGGCGAAACGACTTTTAACCACGTTGAACGCGTTCCGGTCGAGAACGATGAATGAAGACACTTGTGTCGCGATCAAAGAGAGCAGACAACCGAGCAATATGCGGTTAACGATCCAACCACGTCGTCGCGTCGATGAACTCACGACCATGCTTTTCACCGGTCACGGTCCATAAGATGTTCGACACAGAGGTTAGTACTAGTTCACTATGCCTACGCGATGGCAAGTAGTGAGCGGAGGCGGCAGGTTAGGTCGGTCCGCATTAATCTAGGAGCGTGGAGGCGGCAACAGGTGCTCGGGTCATGGTTCGTTGCCCCAGCCTCGAGAACGTCTTCTTCCCCCTTCCTTCTTTTTGCTCTTACAACTTTTTTCCTTCCTCTTCGTTACTTCCTTCCTCGCGGCAAACTCGTTTCGTTTTGGATACGCTCCGTTGCGGTGTCATTTACAGATCGTTCGAGATATTTCTTTTCTAAAATCGAATCCCCATCCTAATAGAATAGAATTGAATAGCACAGTTCGCTTGTTTTTCTACGAAATTGTCGAGTATTTTAATGCCAATAGTTGAAAAGGAAAATATAGATATACAACGAGTTTAGAAAATCGAAGGTGGAAACAGAATTTTAACCGATGCATTGTTTTGCACCTGTTAGTCGTACATTTGTTACGATGTCTGGTTTTCTTTGCCTACGTACAAGGCTTCACAAGCTGCTCGCTAGATGTCCCGGGGTACCCGAAGTATCTGAAGAGGTCGATGCATCCGTGTCTCGTCTTGTATTTTTCGCGGGAGAACTTTTCAGAATGAGTAAAGGCCTGCGTGTAACACGCGAGTATCTCTCGAAACGAAAGGACAGACGGTGGCCTAATTAACTTCATGAAACTAATTCGTCTGACACTTGAGAGATACTCTCATCATTTCCTTGCTTACCTGCTTTGTAGGTCTTCTTCATCCCGCGCTCCCTTGTTCCTCGAGGATTCTTATCTTCGAGGGACCAGTAGAACCTTACACGGACCAACATCTGTAGCGTTAACCCGGGCGAATACGTTCCAATCTACCAATTCGACGTTCAAGATCAGACTAAATTTCTTTGGCGCAAACTGGGATTTAATATATATTTCGTGGAGTAATCTTCATGGCGATCGGCGGTACAGTTAGGAATCCGTGTGTACATGCCAACAAGGCAGGGAAGATAAAAAAAATTAAGGTAACAGATAAAAAGTTGCCCGGTGGGATCCAGGCCATGAGTCGGGAACGATGAACCGCTCTTCGAACTCATCGAATATGTAGTAGACATTACGATATAACGTTAGAAGAGTGGAAATTATTTCGTTTGAGGCGAATTGATGCCTGCAGGCGTGCATTCAGCTCGTACCAACGGTTCTATTTGGTAAAGTCGCGAAAATTCGTTTGTGAGGACTTGGATCATCGTCCGGAAAACCGATGAGATTAGAAGCTGTAAATAGCTGTGTGCCCAATACATATATCAGCTTACAAGAGGCTTAGGCCTCTCATATTGAAATTCAGATCATTTCGACCCTTGGCGTGTTTGTATATCTGTTCACGCTTTCGAGGACTAACGGTTCGACCAAATTATTTTCTTTCCAGTTTCCAGCTGGGTCACTCCTTGTCCAGCGAGAAGCTGTCATTTAAATTTATATACAAATGGCCATCAAGTATCAGTATATCGAGGCTACGCCGAGAATTTTTGGTAGTTTGTAAGAAGATTATTTGGAGTCGAGGCTCTTTAAAATTATAGCCGTGAACATTGTTAAATACACTTGACGTTTAACTTATTGTAGGGATTATCATAAAAAAAAAAAACGGAAATTAAACGGTACATCGGCCGTTAAATTGCAACGAACAGTTATTCAGGGTAATCGATTCCTTAATCACTGACTTGAGTACTTACTCATTCACCTTTGTACTGGAACAATAGCCGATACCTAGTTTCTGTCAACGAGTTAGTCACAACATAGTTGGATAATTTTACACGACGCAAATGTTATCATGTATCTTGATAAGATAAACTTTCGAAGATATATCGATAAATTTGTGCATTCTTGATCGCGAGCAGGATTAGCGATCAGGGCGAGAGTCACATATTTAGTGTGCACATCTGTTAGCGGCGACGCCGCGTTTGCCGTCGAGTTTCACCGCGAGCATAAACAAGAGGTAGAATATCGGTGACGTTAGGAATGATCGACGAAGAAAAAATGAGGTACATTTGGCCTGGCGCCAGATCGCAAGAATTCTCACGCTAGCGTCGGGTTCTCCCGCGGCTAGGATACGGCGTCGTTTTCTTACTCGTGATCTTCTCTTTAGCCAGGGAGGTCGAAGAATTCTCTGCGAAACGGTAAACGGTAGAGGATTACCGCATTGAATGAATATCAGAACGCGGTCGTATTCACGCGTGAAACGCGAACAATCCTTGTCCTGTTTGGCACACAGTCTTCGGTGCATTGAATTCGTGATTCGCGGTATTTTGCACGGCGCGCCCCTGTCGTTACGTGACCTGCCCTACGAACCTGTTTGTAACGGCAGCTATTCCACGGCGGCGGAGTACATCGCTGTCAAAAAGACAGAGGCCTTGTCTGGTCTTTGTCTATCGCATCTGTCCCTTGGTCCTGTCTCTGTTCACCTCTCAGGCGGTTTCACCCCGACCCTCGGCGTGTCGATTTCTCTGTTCAACGAACGGAGAAAGTGAAGGATGAACGAGCTGCAATGGCGGGGCATGCGAGGAGTAGGTTCTGGAACCTCGAGGCTCGAGGTAGAGGCAGCTTGGGTGGGCGGCAGTTGTCCAGGCCGCCGCAGTCTGTATCGAGGCGACGTGCTCTACACGACGGAGCGGCAAATCGCGTCTTCTCCAACTCGCAAGCCGCTCGCTCGCTCTCCTTCTCTCCCCTTTCTGTCCCCTCCCCTCCTCTTTCCTCTTTATTCTCCCTCCCTTCCTATTCTCTCTCGTTCTCTCCCTTCATGCGTCTCGTTGCCATTCCTCCTTTTGCTCGGTTCAGTCCTCCCCTGCGTTCGTCGCGCTGTTCCTTATCCGTCCGTTGCTCCTCTTTCCTCGGCCCATTCATCCTTCTCGGTCCACCTTTCCGTCTTTCTCCGTTCAACCGTTTCTCCGACGCGAGCGTGCGCGCGCGTTCCTCTCGCCACGAGTCTCTCCGTCCTCGTCGTACGGCCTACAGCTACCTGGCCGTGTTACGGCGGGGTTCCGGATACGCGCGTCGACTTCGTCAACGTTGTCGTGCGGTACGTTCTACCAAGAATTCCAGTGCCACGTCTCGAGTAGCGGCGGTCGGTCGGTCGGTCGGTTTGGGTCGGACGGCAGGACGAACGATCGGTTTGGTTTATTTATTGCTCTGTCAGTTGTTTGGGAATTACGTCGACATTGTTGTCGTCGTCTATATATGTATACGTTTTCCGATGTCAAAGCTCGCGCGCGAACGTTGTCGCAACAAAGCGTTCACGACGATCGAATAGTGTGATGAACGAACGAATACCGTTATCGTGACGTGATGTTAGCTTGTCAAGGGTTGATAACGTATCAGCTGATAACTAGATCGATAACGCGGCAATTGATATTCAGTGCGACAATCGAAAGGACGTTTGGTATCGAAGAAGGAACTACTCTCGCGATCTCGTGGGTGTTCCTTGTTGCATTTGACACGTGACAGGAGATTGTTCGGTCAGTTCGGTGTATGGTCGAAAATATTGACCCGCTTTGACGTGGAATATATAGATATTCAGTGAAAAATTTCGGCAAACTCGGACTGTGAGCAAAACACGAGGCGTTCCGTGAGTCACGCTTCGTTTTGTGGCACCTCCCAGCTCTACTAGCTCTGTCTCTGACTCCGGCTATCTCCCTCTCTCTGTCTCACTTTTTCTTTCTTCCTCCGATATAGGCTCGTATACTTACTCTCTCGATCGTTCCCACTCGGGTCTCTCGGTTGCCCCTTCCATTAGTAACCGCGTTGTTGGTAATCACGAAACGGCATATTGAGTCTGAACGATTAAGCGTCTGATTCAGCAAACGACAAATGCGTATATCGATATTATCGCAAGGGTTCATTCAAGATTACAATCGTTCGTGTTTCTCCCTTTTTGTTTTCCTTCATCGTTCCAAGCTTCACTTCCTAGAATTCCCCCTGTCTGAAAGACGAACTAGTCACAGTTGGTTCGTATCATACGTTTCGTTCCCTTTAAGACGGTAGCGTGTCAAGCATGCTTCATAATAGCCTGAAATCCGATCGCCGAAACATAAGACATGTCACAGGGTGGGTTGACGTAAGAATAGAGCTATCAATGGGACAAGAATGTCGAGAGGTGTCTGTACGATCAGCGAGGAATACCACGCTGCGCGACCAGTATATGTGTATACATACACTCTCGTTCAAAAATATGATACTTGGATCATCCCAACAAATATATGCTTAAACTTGTGGATTCATTAATGAATTTAATTAAATATCTGTCTTCATTACCACATTTGTAGTTAGCATTTTCGACATTCTGGCTATTAATTTTTTAATAGTTTATTGCGTTAGATATAATCTTATTAATTTATTTTCTTTTTTTCTTTTTGAATATGTATTTCGAGCATGACAATTTAAATTGCTCCAAAACTTCTCTGTGGTCTTCTTCTTGTGTCCAAAACTTTTAAACCAACAGATTGAGCGCGGGATTTGCGGTTTATGTCTATAAACGTTCGAAGTGTGCTTTAATATTGAAAATTTTAATTACAAATCGAAACACGTTCGAAAATGGTACGAGCCCTCGTACTTTTGAACGGGAATGTATATAGATAGACGTGGCGGTTTCAGCAGCGAGTAAATCAGAAGAAAGTCGTTTTCATCGAATACGGGGATTGCGTAATAATTGCAGGCTGTTGGAACTCTATGACAAACCGGCTTCGCGAGAAACACCGTGCACAATCACGTATGAGTCCGCGCTTATGTGTCCCCGCGTGTACGTGGAATTTCTTAATTTGGTCCGATCGGCCTATTCTCTGGCCCGAATCGGTCGTAGCCAGTTGATTCGTTTTGGTACCCTGGTTTTGCCGTTTCGAGCATAATCGAAACACGAAGAAACGTTATCTCGTGTAAGTGCGACTATTATTATTGTGCCTAACTAGACGGGAGAAGTCGCGTGAGTGACCTCTGCTTCTGAATTCCCATCGTTCCTTCCAAGAAAAGCGTACACTGAAACCATGGAAAGCGCGTGATACTCGAAAGCGGAACAAGTCACGTGTTTTCTTGCCAAATTACTGCGCCCGGCGTAATTGAGCACTGCCACGTCCCTCGTGTTCAAACGGAATGTCAATTATTTTGTCTCACACGCGCGATACCCTTCCCGTTTATCCCTCGTTATCTCGCCGTCCTCTAGCACACGATACTTATGTCTGCTTCAACAAACACTTCATTTCTCGTTTGATCGGTTCTTGGCTGATTTTCATTCCGATTTTCTATCCTTCCCCTCCTACTTGCCGTTCACCACCTGGACTGTTTTCCCCCTCTGCTTTCTTTGTTTTCGTCCATCGTCATCACACACGGATCCATCTGTTCTCGAGCCGATTCGCTCTCGCTATCGTTGTCGTCATTCTTTCTCTCTCTCTTTCTCTCTCTCTCTCGCTCTCTCCGTCTACCCGTTCGGTTAGTACATCGCCCCACCTTCCGATCTGCGACCTCCGGCGTGTTCGCACCGAAAGCCGTATTTGGTTGTTGCGTTAACAAATCCACGAAAGTACAAGTAAGTTTTATCGTTGTGAAGCACGACGAGTTTATCGAGCCGCGACTAAAAGTCTTTGAGGGTGCGCAATCGAGACACGGTTATCGACTGACCCACCTTTCCTCGATACACGCACCGATTTTTCTCTTTTTCCTCTTTCCGGTTGATTCTTGATGACGCAGTTACAATGATTACGCGAACGTCGGAAGATTTATCATTTATTATTATTCAATAAACGATTCATATAAACTCAGATTACGCGAATTCACGTCGAGAAACAGCGAAAACGCGTGAATCGATATCTCGTTCCATTTTACGGAATCGCGTTGAATATCGAATGTTCTATTTCATATACGGCTCCGGGATCACGTTCGCAATCTCGAAAACCAGTTTGTGTTGCCTCGTGAAACAGGAACAGAGTTTTGAGAGAACCGGAGGCTCTATTAGTTGAAACGCTCGACTTTAACGGGCGGTCTCGAGGATTCTCCGTTTCGCGCCGAGAAAGGTCAGCCGAAAATTTATCTACCGGTCGGAATTTAGGATCCGGGACTTCGTAGAATTCCGCGAAGGTCGTCTGCAAGGCGTTCCTCGTCTCTTCATTCGTATTTTTGCTAGCGATTCGATGTATCAAGTTCGAGGCTAAAAAGACTCGCGAGACGGTCGATCGGTTCGCGCGAGGAACAAACTGCGTTCACACAAGGGTCGATTCGTAATCGATGTACTAGAATTACGTATTGCGGAATAGATAGCGATCGGAATGGACACGATGCAAAAGAGTTAACGGGTAGCACATCAACTGTGTGCGTTCATAAGTAAGACGTAACTGGGACAGTGGATGAGCAAAGCGAGAAAGATGCTTGTAGCTGTCGGAGAATCGATGGCTGTTTTGTCACTTGGCTCGAGGCGGTGGTTACGATAGATGCGAAGATAGGTGGGGTTTCCGGCGGCGAAGTAGCAACGGAAAGGAGGATGGTGTCGTCGTGGTAAAACGAAGGGGCGCGGAGGTGGCCTGTGAAAACACACCGAAGGAGAGGAAAAGAAGTCTCGCACGCGCGACTCTTTACAGCGGCGTGAGCCACGCTTTGCCGCGTGCAGCTCAAGGTTGAACCGAACTATACGACCGGTGGAGAGAGTCTTCTCGGCTTCCAAGAGCCCTCGAGAAGTCCTCCGTGAGCCGACTATGGACCCGTTATATTGCTACGCCGTTGCCACAAGAATGCCGCCAAGCCAGCCCCCTCTAGCAGCTCGTATTATGCCGATCCGATGCGTGTACACGCGCTTCCTCCTTCTTCATTCTTCGTCTGCTTTCTACGCAGCTTCTTACTTACTCGTTTATCGTTCCGGCTATCGTTCCTTTTCTATTTTTCTGCGTGGCTGGTTTCGCGTTAGGAATCAATATCGTTCACCGGAGAACCAAAAGATCGTAGGTGGTGTAAGATACGTTGGGTGGGGAGCAGAAAGAGCATGCTTTGCGTTTCGATCTGTCGTGATGTCATCGATCGTTTCGCGAGTTTCGTTATCTCGTATTCTTACGTGTTCTGCTTCTTCTTAAAAGGAACCCGTTGTTGAGACAGATGTCGGAGTTTCCGTGGAAGAATCCGGTTGAGGAGCAACTGGCACGTCGCGTTCCCCCTTTCACTAGTTCTTCTAATAAAATTTCATCGACGAGAGATGTGACTACTCTGTTCGCGCGTTACGTGCGCGCGGGGTACTTTCTCTCGAACTTTCTATACGTCGCGTCGTCTAACCAATGCGACGGACACGGTTAGAAGGAGTTCGCCTAACATCGCGTGGCGCGTGACACGCGTTACTCTATTTTCTATTCGCATCTAATTCCGTCTGTCCTAGAGAGAACCGGCCAGAGTCGAGTCGAGTCCGATCCGAGCCCCACGATCTTGGATTTCGTACGATCACGTTTGACGTTTCGTATTGGACGCGGTGCGCGAGCCATCTAACTTTGTCAAAAATATCAACGGAATACCAAGGAACAACGAGATCCATTCACGGCTTTTGATATCGGTGTTCAAAGTTCAAACAGGGCGTGACCGTGGTTGGTAGCGATACGCGTAACGGGATAGGTGACTGAATGGATGAAAGAGGGCAAGCAACACGCAAACTCGATTCGAGTAATCTGAATTCGAAGGCCGGTAGGATTAGCAAGGGCCCGATGTCGATGTGTTGCAATTGGCGTTGTTGGTTTTCGCTCCGATCCAGAAGACGACACCCACGTGCTGTTGCTTCTATTACCATATACGAAGATCCCGATGGTCTTGGGTTTCCCCGGGTGGCACCCGTATCTCTCAGTCACCAATCGTCTCGTGGACCGTCAGTTTGGTAGATCGCTCGCTGGTTCGTTGGTACGCTCGCTCACAACCCACAGCCGGTTGTTCGTTCGTTAGTGCAATCGCTGATTCGCTCGCGTGCTCGATCGTTGCCACCGCGTTCGCTTCTCTATCCCTGCCAATTCCGATACCTTTCATTTCGTCTTGTTTCCTTTAGTTTCATTTGGTTATCGGCCACAGTCTACTCTACAAAGTATTTTTTAACATTCTATACTTGGTTGGGTTAGTGACGCGTATACTCGCTAATAGAATCGTTCGGTTTAATTGGTCGCGCGAAAGTCGAGCGGGAGAGTAACGAAAATTACCTCGTGCTCTTCTATTTATCGTGTCTGCTCGGATATAGTCGGAGTCTCTTTCGCTCTCTCGAAGAGAACGATGAACTAGGGGTCCGCGAAAGACCGATTACCGGCGTCTCGTGGTGCACCACCGAGCCACTTTGGCCGAGAAACGTTGAGTGGTTACGTCTGCGACGTGCCGTGATAAATTCGGTCGTTGATTCGTTAAGCTTCGTTCGCGTCTAGAGAGCGGGCGAACGGCCGAACGGACAAACGGGGAACGAAATTAGCTGTTCTTCTCGTTGTCCGCATTGTCCGTGTCGTCGGTGTCGCCGACGCGCCCTCCAGTTCCTTCCTATCCGATCGTGTCGTGCTTACGTTCGTTCATCCCTGGTCGTCTGGCTACGCGATCGTCGTCCGACCTTTACACCATTTCTCTTCTTCCAACAGTGCAACACCACAGCCAGTGTCAAAATTATTCGATCCGAAAACAAACGAAAACCGAAGGGAGCGCGCGGTAACAACGACAGGGGTGGAAAGTGAATATAATTAAGGACGAAACTAGGTCTTCCGTCGACTCGAAGTGCCATACATATAATTAAACCTTCCATTAAGATAAGCATACGTTAGTAAGTGTTTCTATACGAAACGTTTTTAAAGTGTTCCGCGGTAGTTTCCAAGCCACTAATGTAAATACGTGCAAGAGGCTTCCGCGAAAGGAAACTGCCGATCATAGGAAAGGAGTTATTCTTACGTCGACACGGTGTCAAGGAAGAAAAACGGAACGGGACAGTGTACTTGGTACGCGTGTACATGTGGCGTATCTTGGCGAACGAAAAGAAGATAACCTAGTAAAAAGGGAGAACGTGTGCGTTTCGTTGGAGATAAAGATTGTTATACATATAGGAAGAAAGAAAGAAAGAGCAAAGGCCCGATGAACAGGGAAAACATCGTTTCGTTGTTGGCTGGTTTCGAAAGAACCTAAGAAGACTTGTAGCGAGCTTAACTGGCTAAACGAGATGTCCACTCAAGCTTATTACAAGGAGAGGCTCGGTTTCGATCCGGCCGATACCGTGGCGGAACATCATCGTGAGCAGAGATCGCAGCACGGATACGAGGAGTCTCTTTCCAAGTTCAAAGGTCAGAACGAAAATGGATTTTCGTGGATGATGGAAGGACGGGAAAATTGGCGGGTGGAAGGGGCCACAGAACACCGTTCCGGCAGCACTCAGGCTTTCTGGGGTTGCTGGGCGATGTTCATCGAGGCGCACGGTAGGTGAAGAGTTGGCATGCCGATGCTGGATCCCGTCCAATACCTTGCCCCTGACCCTCCTCGTCCTGCCAATAGAAACTTCTTTTTCAATTGTCCCGAACACACGTTTTTTTATCTTCTCTCGTTTTCATATTTTTTTCTTTTTTTTTTTTTTTTTTTTATATCAAATTCGCTTTGGCTTCTCCCTTGGTCTTTGTCGTCCGAGAATCGAGACAAATCGGCACGAAATAGCTAGCCCTACGTGCGATTCTCCGAGTTCTCCTCCCTTGAATATTCCTCGGTCAGAACGAGATTCCGCTTGTTAGAAGTGGAGAAATCGAGAGAAAAGGGAGACCGGAGAATTACACGCATCGCGTAAACTAGAGTTCGTATCGGTTTGAGAGTATACCGTGAACGGAAGTATCTTTTTTGAGGTCGTTTACCTTTTGCCGTTTGACCCGAATGTTTCGCGGAAGTAGCCTCGGAAATAGCCGGGGCAAAATAATTCGCGCCTCGTGACGAGCCCCGATCTAAAGTCTCGAATGTCCGATACGAGAAAGTTCTTAATCCTACGCGATTCTTGTAATTTTCTCGCGCGTATAGTGCAACCATGTATAGACGCAAACACGTGTTTGTGAACTTTGAAAGTGTTTTTTGATTTCTCTTTCTTTTTTTCTTTTTTGTTCATTTAACATTGACTAACTTTCTTGAAGTGTCTTTGTGTGTCTAATATCGCGTCGATCTTTTGTTACCGAATTGAATCGTGGTGGATAGTCAAGGCTTCCCGCCTCCTTAGCGTTTCGACCATGTAGAATCATTTACATTAGAATCCGCTTTTACAAACGGGTTACGCGCTGTTCCTTTTGTCCACGCACATGCACATACGTAGATAGTGTCTCACTTACGAAACGACTTCACGAATGTATCGCGCGTGATAACCAAGCATTTTCGTCAAACGGTTCTCTTTTATCGAAAGAATTCTTTTGGGGCGTGTACGCGTGGTTTGCGTACGTAATTCAGTACGTGCCACGTTCGTAGAAACGCGAGCACGTAATTCCCTGTTTGGGCCGTCGTCAGGAAAACATTTATCGCGATTTCCTTTCCATCGTTCCATAACAAATTCATGTCCAGGGACGATCGTCCAGCAATCGTTCCCCGTTATCACACGCTCCGAAATCCCATGTGTGTAGTCGGGGAACGAATGTTCTCATTGTCCCAATTTATCTCCAATTGTGCTTCGGTATGCCACTCTTCCGAAGCGTTGTTTTCGATTACGTTGGAATATTTTTTCCTTTCAAGGCACATGCGGCTTTTCGACGAACTTCGATCGAACCGATTACGAGTTAATACCTTGTCACGTCAATTAGAATAAACGTGTTTATTTATTTTTAACGATTACGTACACGTATGAGCCTAATCGATCGGATCTTTCTTTTTTTTTATCTACTTTATCGTATATTGGATAACGAGCTTCGGTAATTCGTGAACGCATTACGGACGAAGTATGACTCGAACGTACACTTAATTGCTATTACGCGGACCTTCCATAAAAGCATCGTTGTAAGACGGTGTAAATAGGTTTGCTTTACCTATTTCGTAACGCCGTTGCCACAAAAATGGGAAAATTCATCGAAACCGTTGTTCGCGACTCCTTTCGAAGTTGAGCAATAGTTCGAGGGTCTAAGAATTCATTATTCGTGTTAGCTACGATCGTCTTTAGTCTCCGCTTGGTTCGCGGAGAGGTTAAATAAGTGTTTCTTAATGAAAGCCTACAGCTACACAGAATCGGATAATCGGTCGTAATTAATTGCTACTGCGAAGTCCAAGCAGGAGCCTCCTACTCGATTAATATCGCGATCGAGTAGTGTCGTCGAACTTGTATCTATCTAGTGTAACGATGTCGGTTCAAATACTGGCGGATATTTCATCGATGGACGTTATAAGGTTACTAAGACAATTATTCGAAACGTACAGCATAGCAAGATAGTACAAATACAGAATACAAGAGGATAGATATCTCATTGCTTTATTATTAGAGATCAGGTGTTTAGGGCACAGGTTGGGAGGACATGGGCAGACTGCACTTGGCATTTACAGAGCCTCCTAATAATTCGGCAAAGTTTTAACACACTTTTGCTTGTTTGCGTGCACGATCGGCTGTTCTTTTCCTTTGTGACTACCTACGTACAAGCACCCATCTGCTTATCTATCTATCTGCCTACCTATTTTCCTATCTATCCCGACCACCTACCTGTCTGTCTGCCTGTCCGTCTGTCTACTGTTGCTTTGGCTGCTTACTGCCTTGATGCCTGATGCCCGATGCCTGTTTGCCCGCGTAGACGATCGCTCGTAACTCGTATATCGGTGATAAAATCGAAATTAACGATTTAATTAAACCTCAATGTAGGAAATCGGTACAATTGCATACATTAGAGAAAAGGAAGCGGAGAAAGTGTAGAAAGACAACGTTCGCTTTTTACCCTTGCGATCAACGTTTCTAACAAATTGATCCTCTTTGTGATTGCAGATGAACGAGACGCGATCCAAAAGAAAACATTTACCAAATGGGTGAACAAGCATCTGAAAAAGGTAAGCCTCTCGAATCGTAGAAAACATTTCGCATTTTAAACGGTGTGACAGTCGATGGGCGTTCACTTAAATCGGTTTGCTGCTCGACGACAAACGTTCGAGCAGTAAGTTTGGATTGATCTATAATACATACACGCCCGCCTGTAAGCGCGTGCAATCTACCAATTATGATCTAATTCTTCTACAAGAAATGATTAGGTGCATTCCGCGAATTATAAGGGGAGGAGGCTATTCCTCGTACGGCAGCCGTGGCCCTTCCTTCAAAATATCGAACGATACCTAATTTTAGAGCGACCTTAGCAGGAGGCCACGGCTGGTGGAGTCGAGGCGTGAGGGAATATATCGAAACACCTGATAGGTGAGCATACGAGAGCAGCGGCGCGCAACGCCGGGACAACCAGCTGTTTCGTAACCACATATGTAAACGATAGGGGACCTTCTTATCCACCAGTATACAATACGTATATGTTGTGCATGTTCCTGCACCCGTCTCTTTTTCCATGTAGGACGTACGCGTGGGTCGACCGTAATCCCTTCCAGGAGGATATTTCGCGCGCTGCTATAGAAGGTAACGTATCGAGGAAACCGAGTGGGTGAAATCGAGAAAATCATTCGAATCTATAGAGTTTCGATTCGTTTCTCGACGAGTTTCCCCTTGTTTTAACGTTTTGCTTCTATTTTTCTTGCACCTCTTTTGGCTTCACCCTCGTCAATGTTATCTCGATTAGTCAGCTGCGAGTCAGCGTAGTTGCCTATGTTCTCCAGCGAAAACTTGGTTTTTCGATAGAGGAATGTTCTCGCTCTCTGTCTTGTTTTTTTTGTAACGTAGATTGATTAATGAGATTCGAATGATCGTGCTACCGTCGATGCGTTGAATTGAACAAACACCGCCACTGTTCTGCGTCGTATGCATTCTCGAGCCAACACGTGACGGAAAAAACGATGCCGTCGGCGGTGCCAGCATCTATTCCAATGCCGATCGCTGGTCGCTGATGCCGACGAT
This sequence comes from Bombus pascuorum, assembly GCF_905332965.1. Classification (NCBI taxonomy): domain Eukaryota; kingdom Metazoa; phylum Arthropoda; class Insecta; order Hymenoptera; family Apidae; genus Bombus; species Bombus pascuorum. Next base: position 2,314,416 of record NC_083495.1, on the reverse strand, counting down.
ACCATCAACATGCCAGTGCCGATTCTGACGGTGACGAAACCATGGGTGTAGACGCGTTAATGGTCCTGACGATCACGATGACCACAACCGATGTCGACGACGATGACCACGACGCCGACGCCGTCGACATGCCACGCGACCGCGAACAATTCTCGTAACTCGAGACACGTTAGCCTTGATCTCACGTGACTCCCGTCTTCGTCTCTTTTCTCTCTCTCTCTCTCTCTCTTTCTCTCGGAGGCACCGTCGCGAATCGACGATGACGCAGGTTCTTCTTCTGTTTTCAGAAAGAATAAAAAAGAAAAAAAAAAAGGAACGGACATGATCGTTCGTAAACGATGATTGTCCCGTTCGAGATAGAAAGAGAAGAGCGCACGTTCAATGATAAATCGAGCAGTGATACATTCCTTGCATTGCTTTCTCGTTACGTTGGCCGCGTATGCAAAGTCAGGAGTCAAGGAGAAAGGAGAAGAGAGGCAAGGTTGAAGCGGCCTGTGTTCGTAAGCGGCGAGTATAACTCGATTGGTATTTCGAGGGTTATCGAGCCTTATTTTCTTCCTATGTTAGTTAGCTCTTCGACCCCGGTTCGTTTCGAAATCGAGCGACGACGAAGTACGGCGCCTACCGAGGTGCGGCATTACTCACCCCTCTCTTTAACTGACCCCTGTTCCATTACCTACTTGTTTCTCCTTCTTCAAAGCCTTCGTTCTCTGGTTCGTATATACATTTCCGAACGAACCATGCAGCCCCATAAATAGATGAAAGATTTTCGCATTGATTAAAAAACGATCAATTGGCCACAGTTTCGCAGTGTAAGAGAAATTTCTTTTGATAGTGATTTGATACTGATTCCCTTTGATATTTTTTTCCCTTTGGAAGGGAAGAATAAAAGAAACAGTAAATACATACGAATACGGCCCCATCATCGATTATATTGATGGTTAATTAGTTTCAATCAACCTATTTTGACTTCGGTAATGAATTCCAGGATATTACGGCGAACGGTACTGCGTATTTGCGCGTTGTTCGGTACTGGTTTTCTTGGCTACCTACCTGCTCGATTCCGCGCGCCCACCTTTCCTCTCGTAACTCTGACCTTATTCGGAAACGTTCTCCTGCGGACGACGTTCCCGATTTACCACCTCTTGCCCGGTAAGTAGGTGGATAAGTAGGTAGTTAGGTACGCAGGTAGGCAAGCACGGTTCAGTCAGTCAGTCAGTCAGTCAGTCAATCAGTCAGTTAAACAGCCAGCCTGTTGGAGATGTGTTGCACAGTAGCGGAGGGGCGGAGGAAAAAATACCTAGCTGCGATCGCTCAAGAGTGAGTGCATGCTTGGCTATGACGCACCGTTGCCATTGCGTAACATTTGTGCCAGGAAATGGTCCGCTGAAGTAACTTCTGCGTCCATGAATTCCGATCTGTTGAATAATAAAGATATCCTGTGACTCTCCCTTGTGTGCCGTCAATGATTCTTGGGACGAAATTAGAGAAGATCATCGTTCCAAGAAGTGAGCGTTAACAATGTTACAAAGAAACATTCGGAATGAGACACACCCTCTTTGCGATAATATCATGAATTTTTTTCAAACGTTCATTCATGGATACTGGATCGATCGCCCATCAACTGTACGCGTTTTTATCGCTTACCCGATTTCGATTCGCGAAGATCGGTCGTTGTCCCGGGCGATAGTGCAAAAAGCTACGACGACTCGATCTCTGCTTCTGCTCACCCGTTTTTACTTTCGTTTTACTCTCGCCCGAGAATAGTTGAAAGCGCGTCGCTTGTGCGCAGCATAACGTCCACCTCGGATCCACTCGTTGTGCCCGTGACAACGCATCGATTGTTCCATGCAAATTCCTGCAATTACATAAGAGCCCATTGTCCAATGAAAATTCATAATAATAATTCTCTACTTTCCATTCTTTTACGCTTATCCACAGCATTGGAAGTACGTGAAGGTACGAATCCATCGTATATTCTTTCCAGCGAACGATCGACTGGGACGAGTGGTTCGGGTTTCTTTTAGATTATGGGATGATCATTAAATGCATGTCAATAGCACTAATGTATAAACCTAGGTTCATTCAAGTTGATAGGCTGTCCCCCTCCCTAGCTTAGTATTTGAAAATAGTTATCATTCGGTAGACGTTAATTATGATTTCTCAGCTTCGTACGAGTTAAAAGCAGATGCTCGAAGATTTTTATTTCTTGCGCGTTTTCATAATGTATAAAGTACAAGATCACAAAGAAACTGTTTTATATTCACGACGTAGAATGTTGAGAAAGAAGTGACGGTGCCGGACGATGAATTTCAAATTTACCGCGCTTAGCAGAACAAACGCTGACGTCTCGAACACTTGCTTTTCACTCGTCATAGTTCACGGGAAAACAAGGCTTTGCATTCTAGGCTCGTTCTTTGAAGCGTTGACATGCAATTAAGGATTACCCACCGTAAGTCCTCGGAAATTCTCAAAGGGGAAGTTACCTCTGATGTTTTTGTATTCTTGCATGCCATTGAGTTTTCCGGTCAAGGACCACTCGTCCATGCGACCGACGAGTAGTGGTAGATTCGAACACGTTAATTACAAGGAAATTAACACAAAAACGAACGATGTACCGTGTGACGGTGACTGGCAACCTGCCGCTACTTTCGGTCGCGTTCAAGCCACTCGAAACTAAACACATAACTCGGGTCGTGCTTCTTTTTCAATCGATGTTTTTTTCAGACTTACACGTGCCTACACGTGTGCGTCCTTGTGAACAACCAACCATGCTGTTCCCCCACTGTAAGTTCAGGGCAGGTGTTATTAACGAACGTTGCCAATGTTAGAAGGAACTTTACGCATGCTCCAAGAAACGCAGTGTCTTGTTTTGTCGAGTGAATTAATTGTTTTCTCAAGTAACGTCCTTTCATATTTCCCTCTGTTTCCATTTGTCACTTAAAGAAACCATCAATGAACTGGCCCGTTGAGAAACCGTGGCAAAAGTCGATGTGCAAAAGCTATGCAATTATCGCGAATTAAACGATCTGCGTGTGATCTCTACGATACCTGAGATTCGTGCTTATCGCGACCGACATTTAAAGTTTAACTGAAAGTTTGAGGGCCACGATTACTGCGTTTGCACGTGACGCACCGCGGCCGTGTAAAGTACGTTTATTTTCGCGAGACACGCGACTATCTTTTCAGAATACCTGCTTCATCGAAACCCATTCTTCCCTTATCCCCTTTCTCACTATATCCGTTATGTGTGTTTGCACTTACACGTTCCTAGTATTTGTTCGTGTTTTGTAATCGTTCACCGTTCGTTGTTCAATGTCCTCCCGTCCGTGTGCACCACATCATTTTTTTTACGTTTAATTTTTGGTTGAAGTCGCTTCTTTTTTCATACATTTTGATTCGTTCGATGGCTTGTTTTTATTTTCAGTTATATAGAATTGTCGAGAGACACTTGAACAAGGAAGTCATTTATCAGTGCTCTGATCCGTGAAATCGTTGTTGCAGGCCAGCAGACATGTCGGAGATCTGTTCGAAGACCTGCGGGACGGGCACAACCTCATTTCCTTGCTGGAGGTACTCTCGGGCGAGCATCTTGTAAGTATCCCAAAGTTTTTTTCCTTTCGTGATACTCTTTTATGCGGCACAGACGCAATTGGCGGTGGTCCGCTTAACCCGTCGGTTTCCAGGGTGAAATGCTCGTTACGTAACTGTCGGGGTGGTACTAACTTGACCTGGATTACAGGGGTAGATGATCTATATTCTCTATCCGTTTAAACAGGTTACCATGTTTATAGGCAATAAATAATATCTTGAAACGCCAGCAGTTAGGTAACATCGTTTGAACCTTGTCAATCGAGGGTTGATCGTAATTACGGTGATTATGTGCCATATATTAGGATTTGATGTACGATTAATTCAATTTATCATTTTTTAGCCGCGAGAGAGAGGTCGGATGCGTTTCCACATGCTGCAGAATGTACAAATGGCTCTTGACTTTTTGCGCTATAAGAAGATCAAGCTCGTTAATATTCGTGCTGAAGACATTGTCGATGGAAACCCAAAGTTGACTCTAGGTTTGATATGGACCATCATACTTCACTTCCAGGTGAGTGGACGCTCGCATCTTCCTGAAATTATCACCGATTACGCTTATCACAAATTATATACCACCGCCAAGTATACTCTAGTGGGTTTGGAGATAGCACCTAAGAAAACGGGACGTCTCAATAGGAACGTCTCGACACCTGGTTCGCCCTTTCGAATCGCGATTATCGAAAGAATAATGATCCCATTGTTCGATCGTGCTCCGGCCGAAGTTCAAGCCGTTCCCGCTTTCAAACAACGAAAACGTTTTTTCGTAAGAGTCGCGGAGCGATACCGATCGAAAGTTTCGCTTCCGAGAAACCGATGCTCGCGAGGGGAAAACGGTCGGCTAGGAGAATCATCGCGCAGGAATGCCCGACCACTCTCGTTTTTCTCGCGATTCTCGTTCCGATCGAAAGCGAGTCGGACGGAGGAAGCGCAAAGAAAGAGTGAGAGCCGTTCCAAGCGACGTTTGGCGCCGTCGAGGACGGCACACCACGCCATGCCACGTCGCTGCACGCCACAGAACGGGAACGCGATTATGCGCGGTGGTCGGGTCATTCGGTGAGGAGAGCCGGCGCCAAAAGAGTTGGCCGATACTGGACGTCGCGTCGGATCGTCTGCGGACGGGCGCAAAAAATCTCGAAAGCGAGCCATCGATCGCGGCTCGAGTAACCGTATTACGCGACCGCACAAAGACAGACAGTGTTCGTTTTCGTAACGATGCAACGAATACGCGACCTCTCATTATCTCGCGGTATCGGTACTTCGAGAGAGGAGAAGTAGCCGCCGAGAGAGAGAGAGAGAGAGAGAGAGAGAGATAAAGAAAGAAAGAGAAATTTAAGCCTATTCCCTTTATATATTCTTACTAACTATCGGCTCCTCCCGATCAGCATCTGTATCTAATGGTGTATTTTTTGTTCTGTTTCGCGCCGCAGAGCTGGCGTCGCAAGGTAAGTTCCCTACATTTTTATGCCGTAGTTGGTTCCCTCTGCGAAAAAAGAAAAGGAACTGAAAAGCGTTTACCAATTCGTTCGAAAAAATATTGCGATAATTACGCCTGGATCAAAGATTTGGATACATATTTAGTAGTCAGTGTTGGCTCGATCTCTTATCGACCGCGTGAACCGATCGAAAAGCTAGATGGCGCTCGCAGGTAGTCTTGCAACAGCCGTCGTCCTACGCACTGAAGCTCTCACTGATCCGCCGAATCGTTTCGAGATTCATTTTCCTCGACAATCGCGGCAACCGCGTCATTTATCCTAACTGCCTGTGACGACTATCCTTCCGCTCGCGACAGACCTGTCCGTTTATGGTAGTTTCACGCGTACGTCGAGTCAGCAAGCCGGAAGGTTGATTGTCAGTCAAAAGCATCGCGTGGTATTCCGGGACGTGGGAGGTGACCAGATTGCGAACAGTCGTATCGCGGCGCCCTGGCGCGTCTCTCGTGGTCTCTTCTGGTCGCGAGCCGCCCACCTTGTAATTATGATAATCGGAATCGGTCGATCGAGTACAGAATACAAAAACGCGAATGACGCCACCGGCCAAGGTCAGCCTGTGAGCGACCGTTCCTTTTTAGCACGTTTCATGCATCTTGACGACTTTCGCGCCCTCGTAAAATACATGTTCCTTTACATTCCTTCCTTGACATTCTACAAAGATTTTCTTAAAGAGAATTTAAGTTAGGAATAACTTTGTTGACTAATAACACAGCTGGTTTAAAAATAGTTTGTATACAATTTTTTATTTTGGAGCGATCGTGTCCATTTAGTTTGTGTTGTTTCTAGGAAGCAAGTCGCGCTACCATTATATTACGGAAGGCGAAGTACCGGTAATCGCGGAATTGCGAAGAATTACAAGGATCCCGGAGGATCTTGCAACGATTGGTTCACGCGGCTGGCATTGTAACGGAAGCAAATGCTCGGGCCGGACGGTTGCGGGCGCGATGACGTCACGTCCGGTCTCGAGCAAACCGCGCGCCTCGAGTCTCTCTTGACTGTTTTCCGTTCCTTTTTTTTTTCTCTCGTTCGCGTTCACAACGTTCACGGATGCGACGCCGCGTCCTATTTTTCGCTTGTCTCAACTCGACGTTGCTTATTTAGGCATTGTTTTCGTTTCCTCGCGTACCTCCCCATGCCCTCCAAACGGAGTTGACGCGTATTATTAATTGAAACTGAGGAGGGAGTCGCGCAACAAATTAGGTAAGTCTGCGACATAATGCGAGCGAACGTCAGCTCGGGACATCGACGACGTTCCGAAGGCGGCGCTTACGGAGCGTTACTGTGCCACGGTGAATCGTAAAAATCTCTGGAAAAGGAAAAGGAGGAAGGACACGATGCGCGACGAACGGCAAACGAAGCGTCGCGTCGCGGCGAAGTGGGGCGTCCGGTGTGTTCCCGACGCGTTTCGCCTCGTTGCAACAGCATGTTCCCCGATGACTCGACCGATATAACGCGGGCGCATGCGCGATCTTGCACCGGTTATGCACAAATAACAACCATATGACCGCAACGACGACGTGCACGAGGACAAGCATGGATTTTAGGGGGGCGTCGCGGAAACGCAGGGAGATAGATGACGTCGTTTGAATTGTAGGGGTGAGCAACAGGATGAAGAGCAGGCTATGGTATAACAAGCACGAGCAGTCATCGACAAAGGGAGAGAGGATGAGAGAGAAAAAGAGAGTGGGGAATCAAGAGGGGGAATGTCGGAGGCGTCTCTCACCTGCGCGCATTTCGTTGGCCTACTCTCGCGACGGCAGCCGGATACAACACGGCACGCTGTCGGTCGTTCGTTCGTTCGGTGAATCGCGGTGTATCCTGTTCTTTTCGTTGTAAATACCGTTCGGCGTAAAATCTCGATATCGTTGGAACGTGGTCGCGCGACAACGGACCAGGGTACACGTTCGTCGAAGCCTCGAACGGTAGACACGTGTCGCGGTTAGGGACGCGCGACGATTCGCGTCGCGAAACCTTACCGGTGAAACGTGCGAGCGGACGGGCGAACGAACGAACGAGCGCGTAAAGAAGCACGAAAAGAACTCGAAGTGGGGATCGGTCTCGATGAGCTACCTGTAGTGCGCGGCAGTCTGTTCGCGATACGCGCGGTGATGGCCGTACCTGCCGTCGAGTGTCTTCTCCGATAACTAACTAATTCTTCCAGCGTTATCATTCCCTCTCCTGTTCGCACTTTCCCCTTCCATCACTTGGAGGATTTCTCTATCATTCTCCCCGCCAACAGGGTATCGTATTTTATTTGTCCTGATCTACGTTGACATTGTCTTCTGGTCCAGTGAACACAGTTCCCCGCTCGAGGCGGTTTCTCCAAGAGTAGGCACGATCGCTCCCCCACTTTCAAGAAGCGTTGGTGCTAAAAACGAATCGCAATTCGGTGCAGCTACTCGATGCGCTCTCAGACGATCGCGAGTCGTTCGTTCCGTTCGAATCGCACACGTATCAGTCGCTTCAGTCTTTTTTGAACTGACCATCGAGAAGATACGTATCGGTCGCGTATTCGCGAATCGATAACTGTTTTTCGAGTCGTGTCGAGTATCTAACTCGGGCTAACGGTGATAGACGGACAGCCGACTTTCGATAATCGGCTTTCACGAGCCGCGGCGCGCGGCATAAGCTTGGAGAGACCGAGACGCCGGATAAGGCTACGAATAGTAGCCGTACGTGCCTTGCCTCTATTCCTGGAGGTCGATGTTAGTTTCTTGGAGCAACTCGGTCCTTTCGACGGCCGCCAGAAGAGAGACGAGGGACCCGCGTTGATACAATTTCGTACCGATACACGATGTCGATATATCGGTTTAGCAAAGGTGGCAGACTGTTCGTGCAAGGCACCAGAGAGGATGACGCTCGCGAGAACGTCGCCTCGCCTGCTCCGTCTACTGCGACGCCCGTCACTGATGACTTAAGAGCGATTTATACCAAGAGAAGACTCTCGACCGAGGTTCTAGGTAGGAACTCCGACAAAACGGCAAGTTCGACGAGTAACCTGGCTACGAGTTTCGAGGCTCGAATACTTTGATAAGATATTTCCTCGTTAGTTGATCGTGATCGACTCTTTTAAGGGTCTAGAAGTCACGGCACGATCAGCTTAGATGGTGCTAAGTTGGAACGTAGCCAAGCTCGGAGTCGATCGTGACGTGATTTCGAATCAACCGGTTGATCACGAGCACGAGGAGGCCTCTGAATCTCGTTTGAACATCGCCGGTTAGTCGGAGCTTCGTTGGAATATTTTCGTGCGGGGTTCAGTGTGTTTATGTAGCGAAACTGATAACGCTACGATTTAGGATCGTCGATCGAGTCAACGAAAACTTCGAGACGCGGCGAAAACGGCACGAAACGTATCGTGACCCGGATCGTACGTAAAACGACCACATTGACACGGGGCGAGGAAAGATGCGTGGCCGAGGATCTGACGAAACGTGCCACCTCGGGCTACTTGCAGGAGACCGCTGCTTCCTCCTCCTCCTTCTCTTTGAGTCGACAGGCTTCGCCAAAGCCGAAAACCGTCCGGGTAAGCGTAATCTTGGCAATTTTGCTTCGCGTTCGCGATGCGAGACTCTTCATTTTAATTTCGCGTTTTCGCGTAACGCATTGCAAGGACAGGCTCGTCGTCGTCGTTCGTCCCTAGGTTCGCGCTTCTTTTCACGTTTAGTGGCAACAGGGTGTAGTAGAAGGGCAGGACGAACATTACGGGGTTCGAATCGTGCGATTGAACGTCGAAGGGCGAACCAAGCGGAAGCGACATCGAGGTCGATGCACGACACCAGAATTAGATCTAAACGAAAATAAACCTGATATACTCTCGTGAATATACAAGCATCGTTTGTTGACGAACTATGACCTTTTCTTTTTCTCTAGATATCCGATATTGTAGTGGGTCAGGAATCGAACGTGACTGCCCGTGAAGCTCTTCTGAGATGGGCCAGACGATCGACGGCGCGTTATCCTGGAGTGCGCGTTACGGACTTTACCGGATCGTGGAGGGATGGGCTAGCTTTCAGCGCATTAATCCATCGAAACAGACCAGATCTGGTCGATTGGAAAGGTGCTCGTGCTAGTCAACCACGAGAGCGGCTCGATCGGGTCTTCTACGTCGCGGAGCGCGAGTATGGCGTTACGAGGCTTCTCGATCCTGAAGGTAAAGATCCACATTTTAGATCCTATTTTAGACGTTCAATAAGCAGATTTTTCCTTTTTGGCGAGTTTTCTCTCATTCCACTTTATACATGCGTTTTCTCCCCAACGTTCTCTTTTTTCCTATGTTTTCTCCTATGGCCGTGAATGCTCGAGGCCTTCACCGATGTCTACCACCGCTTCCGGTCGACGCTCGAACCGTGACGTTCTCTTTTACCCTCTGCTTTTTCCCTTTTGCACGATAAGACGGCCAAGCGGTTCTTTTTGGAAAGGAGAGCAAGAGAAGCGTAAAGATTCACGTGATATGCAAGTGCTTTATGTTTTGTATTTCGTATTACAGATGTGGACACTCCTGAACCGGATGAGAAGTCCTTGATAACGTACATCTCTTCGCTCTACGACGTGTTCCCGGAGCCGCCAACGATTCACCCGTTGTACGATGCCGAGGACCAGAGGCGCTCGGAGGAATATAGAGAGCTAGCTAGTTCCCTCCACATGTGGATCCGCGAAAAGATGTGCCTGATGCAGGAACGTGTCTTCCCGCCGACCTTAATAGAAATGAAAAATTTGGCGGCCGGCAGCACGAAATTCAAGAATGAGGAAGTACCGCCCAGATACAGAGACAAGCAACGACTTTCTTACATCTTCAGGGATTTGCAAAAGTACTTCGAAGCGGTCGGTGAGGTGGACATTGAACCTCACTTACGTATCGAGGTTATTGAAGAAAATTGGAATAGATTGATGATGCTGCATCAGGAAAGAGAACAGGCGATAATCGACGAAATTAAACGGTAAGATCTATCCCTTCCTTAAGTAGCGAGATTATTCGCATCAACGATTCGTTTCGTTCCAAGTTCGAGCTTGTATCTGTTTCTCAGACTCGAACGACTGCAACGACTAGCAGAGAAAGTGCACAGAGAGATGAAGGCGACCGACAATCGATTGGAGGAGCTCGAGAGACGAGTGGAGGACGAAGCCAGACGTCTCGATCGACTTCATCCTCTGGAAGCGAAACATGCGGTGGATCTTTTGGAACAGGATATTCGTAACACCGAGGTCCAGATCCAAAATATTTTTCCAGACGTGCATACACTTACCGAGGGGCGATACAGTCAGGCGGCCGAACTTCGCAAAAGGTAGCTCTCTCGATATCATTTTCTGTTTCCTCCATATTCGTTTACAGAAAAGTCACAGACTTATCCGTGTTACAGAGTTCAGAAGCTACATCAACGGTGGGTCGCCCTGCGATCTCTTCTTCATAAACGTTTGGTACAGCCGCTGTCGGCCGTATCTTTCCCGGTAGAAGAACGCGTCGTTACGAAACACCGTACTACCGTCCATGAAACCCGATTGGTCGACACCAATCCACATTTCCGTGCGTTACACGACTGCATCGACTGGTGTAAGGCGAAGATCAAACAGCTCCAGGATGCAGACTATGGCTCCGATTTACCTAGCGTGCAGAACGAACTGGAGGTTCACCAAAGGGAACACAAGAATATCGAGCAGTTCCATCCTAAAGTGGAGAGATGTGTGCAGGCTAAGAGCCACTTTCACGCCGAGGAACTGACATTGTATAGCCAACATCTAACTGTTCTTCAAAAACTTCACACTGAATTATTGGCGGCCTCGAATAAGAGACTTTCCGATTTGGACACTCTACATGACTTTATACAATCGGCGACTAATGAACTAGTTTGGCTGAGTTCTAAGGAGGAGACGGAGGTGACACGCGATTGGAGTGACAAGAATTTGAATGTGCAAAGTATCGAGCAGTATTACGAGGTAATTTATGTTTTAATGTTTTTTTTGCGATTATATGATAATTATATACTAGCATCCTGAATTAATTGGCCATCAAATCTAATATAGAAGTCATTGATACTTTTTTTTGTCCTGCAAGCGTACGTTTGGATCTGGTATAGAGGTAACGAAGAATATAATTTAAAGTGATCATGGTGTATGATAATCTGCATGATGGACGAATTTATAAATATTTACACGCATCCGAAGACGCGTAGATTGTAATCCATCTATGAATTCATAATGTATACATAAAATTAAATTGTCGATTTTTTACAGTCCCTTATGAGTGACCTAGAGAAGCGGGAGATTCAATTCTCCGCGGTGCAAGATCGAGGCGAAGCTCTGGTCCTTCAACATCATCCCGCCGCGAAAACCATCGAAGCTTACATGTCCGCTATGCAGAGTCAATGGACCTGGCTTCTTCAATTAACTCTTTGTCTAGAAGTCCATCTGAAACACGCAGCACAGAGTCAACAATTTTTCCGGGATGTTCAACAGGCTGAACAGTGGATCTCGAAGAGAGATGAATCACTCAACACCATTTATTCCCAATCAGAATTCTCCTTGGACGAGGGTGAACGTTTATTGAAGGGTATGCAAGAACTACGCGAAGAATTGAATAGTTACGGCGATCATGTGCAGAAACTGGTTGATCAAGCGAAGGACGTGGTTCCTATGAAGCAACGTCGACAGCCCGTGACACGACCTATGCAAGTTACATGTGTCTGCAGCTACAAACAAGTTAATGTAAGTAAAATGACCATTATGTCGTTCATTAGATTAATTCATTACTTTAACGTGTAAATTGCTTGGTTTCAGATGTCGATTGAGAAGGGCGAACAATGTACGTTATACGACAACTCTGGTAGGATAAAATGGCGCGTAAAGAATCAAGAGGGCGTCGAGTCCCCTGTTCCAGGCGTCTGCTTTGCTCTTCAGCCACCTGACAAGGATGCTCTCGATGCTGCAGAAAGATTGCGACGACAATATGACCGAAGTGTTGGATTATGGCAACGGAAACAGCTTCGATTACGACAAAACATGATTTTCGCGACCATCAAAGTGGTCAAAGGCTGGGATCTACCGCAGTTCTTGGCTATGGGCCAGGATCAGAGAACTGCTATCAGAAAAGCCTTAAACGAGGATGCTGAGAAATTGCTGTCCGAGGGCGACCCTGCTGATCCACAATTGAGGCGACTGAAGCGAGAAACGGCCGAAGTGAACAAATTGTTTGATGAACTAGAGAAACGTGCCAGAGCGGAGGAAGAGTCAAAGAACGCGGGACGTATTTTCAACGAACAGATTTCTGCCATTCAAGAAGCATTAGACGAAGCAGAGAGAGTTCTGAACACTCGCATAGCTGCGCCATTGCCGAGAGACATCGACAGCTTAGAACATCTGGTTCTGCAACACAAAGATTTTGAACAAACTCTCAAACGTCAAACGCCAGATCTAGATAAAGTTCAACAAACTTTCCGTGGTATTACTTTGAAGACTCCAGCCATGAGAAACAAGCTCGACGCTGTTACCACCAAATGGACAAATATTTGGAACTCAAGCAATCTGTACATCGAGCGGCTAAAGTGTGTTGAGATCGTGCTTTCTAGTCTTGAGGAGAACACAACCTCGGTATCCGAATTGGAAGTGAAATTGGCGTCGTTTGACGAGCTGCCACCGGATCTGAAGGGATTACAGAATGTACTAGAAGATCTGATGGTGCTTCAAAATGCCATCTCTCAACAGCAAACTGCAATGGATAAACTGAACGAAGATACGCAGAACGCAAGACACGTTGTTGAAAAGTCGAGACCAAGTCATCGTGGCTCTCATTCTGATATGGATCGCTTAGACGATGAAGTGAACAAACTAAACTCCAGATGGACCAATCTATGTGCTCAGTTGGTTGAAAGAGTTCGCAGCGCGGAAGCAGCCTATGGCCTAGCTCAACAGTTAGAACATGCCTACCGTAACGAGGTCGACTTCATTGACGAATCGTACGAAAAACTCGAAGTGGAGAATGCGAAGGTAACGTATAAGGATTCTGATGAATCGCACTCGATTATTCCCGGCCTGTATATTTTATACACGCTTTCTTTTACGTCCTGTTTCCCTTTAGAATCTATTGAACAAGGTGGTAGAACGAGCGCCGGCGATCGAAGCAGTAAATGTGACAGGCAGTCGATTGATTCGCGAAGGAAAGGTAAGATGACAAGCGACATGATTGCGAATGGATATATTCGCAACCCCTAGGTAGGCTTTGCTAGTATTAGGTAGCCTTTAGGTAGCCTGTTAGCTTACGGTATGAAAGCTTGCGTGAATGGGATATTGTGTGAGTCCTTTTGTACGTGTTAGTCTTCTCTAGAAGAACACGTTGCGCGATTGTCTCGCGTCGCGATCCCACGTTGCGCTCTCCTTTCGATTACCTTCTTTATCCGTCCCGACGACTGCTACATGAAGCTACATGTATTGCTCTACATAAAAATGTGTTTACCGTCGTGGAGCCTCGATCATCGGGACATCTGTCACGAGCTGTCATCAAACTGCAAATCATTAGGAGAAGCGACCGCTATTGTCGTCATTGTCGACTGTATGCTTACTAGATAAACTGTAAATCGCAGCCCAGTGTTAATTACAACCTGTTCATGACGACGAACAGACATTTCGAGATCTCAGTTATTTTCAGGGATTAATAAAGTCGCAAGCCTATATTTCTCTTGCTTTTGTTTCACTAAAAATTGCTTTAATTTCCTTTCCGCTATAGACGCCGTAAATACTATTACAGGCTTAGCTGATGATAACGTGCTAATGACAAAATATACTTTGCTTTTGGTGGCTTTGCGAGTGCGAATGGGAAGCGATCGTTTCTTCATCGAATCAGAAATTTTAGTCTTTATTTTAGTCTTCGCTTTGAGTATATTTGCACTCAAGTTCGAACATTCTACGCTCAGATTCAAATGTTTCCTGTTCCGTGTCGTTCCTCACTTTGTGCACCTTTCCTTCATTAGCAATTGTTCATGTTACATGACATCTCGTAAATTTTCTACAGTATGCAAAGTAGAAGAAGGTAATTTCGTTGTGCTTAATTCACGATCCTTGAGGTATGCCTATCTTCATAGTACGTAGCTTTTTCAAATTCTTATATACATTTCTTGCATATGGTCAGCTTGCTTTAAGGTCCCGTAAGATATGATGGTAGTAGGAGTAGCTAAGGGAATAGAAAGGGAATAGAGAGACGCACATGCGATAATCTAATTCTATGCACTAACCGTAACGGGCTAACCAAAACCCTTAGATCTACGGACAAAGGCTTCGAGCGTTCACGGAACAGCTGGAAGATATCTGCCCGTCTTTGGATGCTTCGGTGAAAAAACCGCGACGAGAGTTCGTCTCAACGGTTGACGACGTCGCTCGTGATCTAGATACTCTGAACAAGAGGTACACCACGCTCGTGGATCTTCTTCAGGAACGGGTTACACAGCTGGCAGCGCAACAAACCGAGGAGACATCTCAACAGGTAAGATATTTCCTCTCTTTCTGTCCTTGCTTCCTGCGCGTTCATGTCATCGGAAGATTGATTAACATTCCACATTCTATATCTTGTCTTATACGCCTTGCAAATTACGCGATTTTCCCAGAAATGTATTTACGGAAATGGCGCCATTTATAATCGTTTAGCCTTCAACGCGTCATTAAACGCTCCAATTACATAGGATAATGCAATCTGTAGATAACATTTTAATGTTTATCACGCTTCGTCAAGCAACTGAAATGCGAAAGGTTAAGATAAGAAATAGAATAACAATTCGACTATGTATGATATTTATGGTCGTTATTCCTGCGTGTGATGATGAACAAATATTCAATCTGGAACGAATTACACGCGCCTCGCGGCCGTAGTTAGATCATGGTAAAGTCCTTGCCAGGGGGCATTCACGACCCGCAAAATGCTAATTGCTCGACCGTCTTAATTGTCAACTTGCACAAAATTGGCTGTGACCGAGTCTTCGTCCTTCTCCAATACTCTCAAGTCCGCCTACGAGTGGCACTCACGCATAACAAACTGGTTCTCAAATGGAATAATACGCAACCAGTGACAAACATTCATCCTTCCCGCCGCTTCCGCGTGGGATCGATACACGAGCGTATATTACCGCGAGGCGCGATAATTTTCCTTGCACAAATGGTGCTAATCAACATTCGTTTATTACACTATCGCGATGATGAGACGTTTCAAATTGTTGATGGTTGTATGTTTTCAACCGGGTCTGTCATTTTTCATTTTAATCCACCATCGTACTTAATCCACTATGCTAATTGCTAACCTTTAAGGAAAACTGGGACGCTCGACAATCGTGATGATTGGAGTTGCGATGGAAACAGAGAAGGGAATACAAAGCTTTTTCTCCACATCATGTATATGAAATCGATCGAATTATATGCACGATATTCGTCGATTACACGATGCTTTAATCTTACTCCGATTTTATGAAGGTTGATATCAAGTTAGCATAGAGTTGTGTGCATGGAGTAATTAGGACGAATTAGCATGAGACAAGAGTCAAAAGACGTGTGTCATTAACCGCAAATGTATGCTTCTCCACTTGTAAAGAGCAATCGGTCGCGTTTCTAAAAAAAGAATTTGACTTTTTCACGCTCGGGTGTCTCGTTTTGCGAGTTTACGAGACGATCGGCGTTTTGCCAACTCAAAACAGTTGACTCAATCGCTCGGAGGTAATCGCGCCAATTAAACCTTCGTTTCGAATCGTTCCGTTGTCCTTTTGTGTAACAATATTCTGCGAAAGTCCTCCTCCGAGAGCGACCTACAGCTCTTGACACACGACACAGTTTCTAAACGAGCGATACGTGTGTCAAATTTTTAAATCTGCTATGACGATAGATCTACTCGATGAGGACGATCGTGCCGTTTGACAGAAGTGTGGCGCCATAATTAAAGAGAGAAAGATATAATAGGAAGAGAGGATGCATTTCGTCCGGGATCGGCTAGTGGATTCGTCAGTAAGGCTACCTAGCAGGCCTCGGACGAAACACGATCTTCATTTTTTCTGAAAAGTTCCAGGAGGCTCTGGAGGGTCTTCAGAAATGGCTGACGGACACAGAGGAAATGGTATCCAACCAGAAATCACCATCATCGGATTACAACGTAGTCAAGGCGCAATTACAAGAGCAAAAATTCCTGAAGAAGATGCTAATGGACCAGCAAAACTCAATGTCCTCCTCGTACAATATGGGCCAAGAAGTGGCGGCTGAGGCGGAGCCTAAGGAACGGAAGAAGATCGAGAAACAACTGAAAGATTTGATGGCAAGATTTGATAATCTTACGGAAAGTGCTGCTAAGAGAATGGAAGCACTTGAACAAGCGATGGGAGTAGCGAAACAGTTCCAGGATAAACTGATACCACTTCAAACTTGGCTGGACAAGACCGAAAAACGCGTAAGAGATATGGAGTTGGTTCCAACGGACGAGGAAAAAATCCAGCAACGCGTTACCGAACACGATGGCCTTCACGAGGATATTCTGTCAAAGAAACCTGAATTCAGTGAACTTACAGAGGTTGCTAGTCAACTAATGTCTCTGGTAGGCGAAGATGAAGCCGCTGCTTTGGCTGACAAACTTCAGGATGCGGCTGATAGATACGCTGCATTGGTCGAACGATCGGAATCTCTTGGTAACTTGCTTCAACGTTCGAGACAGGGTTTACGTCATCTGGTACTCAGTTATCAAGAACTTCAGGCTTGGATGGAGGGTATGGAAATCAGATTGTCGAAATACAGAGTGCTGGCAGTGCATACGGAGAAGCTTCTTCAACAAATGGAAGACCTAGCTGACTTGACCGAAGAGGTTTCGACTCGACAGACAGAAGTAGACAGTACCACCGATACTGGATTGGAATTAATGAAACACATATCGAGCGACGAGGCGCTTCAATTGAAAGATAAACTCGATTCTTTGCAACGGCGATTTAATGATTTGGTTAGTCGAGGTTCCGACTTGCTGAAGCACGCGCAAGAGTCTCTTCCATTGGTGCAACAATTCCATGATAATCATAATCGTTTAATGGATTGGATGCAAGCTGCAGAATCGGCTCTGCAATCAGCCGAACCTCGCGAAGATGAAATTATTAGATTAGAAATGGAGATATCGGAATATAGACCAGTTCTAGACAAGATCAACGCCGTTGGACCGCAGTTGTCTCAGTTATCTCCGGGTGAAGGGGCAGCGACTATCGAAGCTCTAGTCACCAGAGACAACAGGAGATTCGCCGCCATTGCCGAGCAGATTCAACGAAAGGCTGAGAGGCTTCAGCTGAGTAAGCAACGTTCGCTGGAAGTGATCGGTGATATTGACGATTTACTAGAATGGTTCCATGAAGTGGATAATCAATTAAGGGAAGCAGAACCACCAAGCAGCGAACCGGAAATCATCAGGGTACAATTGAAGGAGCATAAAGCCTTGAACGACGACATATCCAGTCAGAAAGGACGTGTTAGGGATGTGATATCCACAGCAAAGAAGGTGATCCGTGAAAATGGTCAATACGAGGACAAATCTACGATCAGAGAAAATATGGAGGACTTACGAGAAACCATGGAAATTGTTTCCGGTCTTTCAATGGATAGACTCGGTGCTTTGGAACAAGCTTTGCCATTGGCTGAACATTTACGCGACACTCACATTGATTTAGTCAGCTGGTTAGAAGAGGCTGAACAACAAGTCGCAATGCTTCCTATGCCTGCGTTAAGACCCGATCTAATAGCCGCCCAACAGGACAAGAACGAGTTCCTCGTGCAGAGCATCAACGAACACAAACCTTTGGTCGAGAAGTTGAACAAAACTGGTGAAGCATTGTTGAAGCTGTGCAACGAAGAAGAAGGTATCAAAATACAGGACATATTGGAAGCAGACACCACTCGATATGCAGCCCTCAGAGCAGAACTTCGTGGTCGACAGCAGACTCTCGAACAGGCACTTCAGGAATCTTCTCAGTTCTCCGACAAGCTGGAAGGAATGCTGCGTGCTCTCTCATCAACTGCCGATCAAGTAAATGGCGCCGAACCGATCAGCGCTCATCCTGGTCGGTTAAGAGATCAGATGGAAGAGAATTCCGCTCTGGTCGACGAATTGGCTCAAAGATCCGAGGCCTATGCGGCTGTGAGGAGGGCCGCCGATGACGTGATCAGCAAGGCAGGTAACAGAGCTGATCCAGCCGTAAAGGACATCAAACGGAAGCTGGACAAATTGAACAAACTATGGAGCGACGTGCAAAAGTCGACGACCGACAGAGGTCAAACGTTAGACGAAGCTTTGGCGATCGCCGAAAAATTCTGGTCCGAGTTGAATGGCGTGATGTCTACTCTGCGAGAGCTTCAGGATGCTCTTGCTGGTCAGGCGCCACCAGCAGCTCAACCTGCTGCCATCCAACAGCAACAGGTTGCCTTGCAGGAGATTAGGCACGAAATCGACCAAACGAAACCAGATGTCGAGCAAGTACGAGCTTCTGGTCACGAGTTGATGGGTCTTTGTGGTGAGCCAGACAAACCAGATGTTAGAAAGCATATCGAAGATTTGGATCAAGCCTGGGATAATGTGACTGCCCTATATGCCAGAAGAGAGGAAAATCTGATCGATGCTATGGAGAAAGCCATGGAGTTCCACGAGACCTTGCAAAATCTTCTGGAGTTCCTACAAGAAGCCGAGGACAAGTTCTCCAGTATGGGACTGCTAGGAAGCGATATCGACGAAGTTAAAAAACAGATCAAACAATTGGCCAATTTCAAAGCCGAAGTAGATCCTCACATGGTCAAGGTCGAAGCTCTAAACAGGTAACAAAATACGATTCTTTTCTTTTTGATTTCCCCTTTGCGATTTGTTGAATTCATGCGTGATCTCAAGGAAAAATCTATTTCGCGAGATCCCCCACGAACATTTGTTCCGCATAGATTTACTCTAGTAATCTATTTATGATACCCCGCCGTGCGATTTTCCATTTGTACGATAACGCAAGAAAGCCTCTCTACGTATAAGCAGCGAGATTCTAATCCAACTTTTGTTTTTCCGCGCCGGTTCCTGAACGCATAGGAGTCTGATAAGGCAAGTCAACCTCTCTCTGTGTTGTAGCAGTAGTTAGAGCATGGCTTACAATCTTTTTATATATATATATATATATATTATACCTCGATTACACCTTCGAGTATGTAATAGATCCAGGTTACCCAAATGGCCCCGCCCCTTAGCCCTTTTAATCTCATAATTCCATAACATTATCGTAATACCCCAACTGAGGTCGGATGATTGGAATCCTTAACTGTCCCTGTTGGTTGGAGTTCGAACAGTCGACGAACGTATCTTGCCTGCATGTCTGCCTTGGCTGTTGCCTGGCTCGTGACGTGCCTGTTCTACTTACACATACCATATCGTAGGTATTTGCCCGTGGACTCGACGGAGGAATGAGTCGCGGATTTCCTTTCAGATGATACTACGGGGTAACTCTATTGACGACTTCCGGGTTAAATAAATATTCTAGATAAGACAATTTGTGTAATACGTTTATTATGTGATTTTAATGATGCCATACGATATTAAAGGCTTTCAAGGCAATGTATCACATATTTATTGTAATCGAATAACATGAAGGGAAAAAGAACTTGATGACGTCAAAAGAGTAATTCCTTACAATAATATTATATCGCTCCTTTCCTGTAGAATTCGTCGACCCTGTGTTCATTATGACTAAACATCGATTCTAAACGTACGAGTTTAAACAAAGGTCGGCATCCTTGATAAGCATTCCTATGGTGTATGCTTTCTCACATTGACGCGTACAGTTTTCGATCAACGATCTACGTAAATCACGCAAGTTTTCCTCGTACAATTTCAGACAAGCTGCCGAACTGACAGAGAGAACGTCCTCGGAACAAGCTGCAGCCATCAAAGAACCGCTTGGTGCCGTTAACAGACGGTGGGACGGACTGCTTCGAGGCCTCGTGGAGAGGCAAAGGCTCTTGGAGAACGCGTTACTACGTCTAGGACAATTCCAGCATGCTCTAGACGAATTGCTGGTATGGATCGAGAAGACGGACGACACTTTGGACAACTTGAAGGCCGTGGCCGGTGATCCTCAAGTGATCGAAGTGGAATTAGCTAAACTGAAAGTACTTGTAAATGATATTCAAGCCCATCAGACCAGCGTGGACACTCTGAACGACGCTGGAAGACAGTTAATAGAGGATGGAAAGGGAACAGCCGAAGCTTCGACGACTGCTGAGAAATTGGGTACTTTGAATCGTCGTTGGCGCGATTTGTTGCAACGTGCTGCTGATCGTCAACGAGAATTGGAAGATGCGCTTAGAGAAGCGCAAACCTTTACGGCGGAGATACAGGACCTTTTGTCTTGGCTGGGTGATGTGGACAACACTATAGTAGCTTCAAAACCTGTTGGAGGATTGCCGGAAACAGCTTCAGAACAGTTAGAACGCTTTATGGAAGTGTACAACGAATTGGAACAAAATCGTTTGAAAGTTGAATCGGTTCTTCAACAAGGACAAGCGTACTTGAAGCGTGCTGATTCTACTAGTGCCGGTGGTCTGAATCACAACTTGAGGACTTTGAAACAACGATGGGATAATGTGACTGCTCGCGCAAGTGATAAAAAGATCAAGCTCGAGATCGCTCTGAAAGAGGCTACAGAGTTCCACGATGCACTTCAATCGTTTGTCGATTGGTTAACCAACGCGGAGAAGATTCTGACGAATCTGAAACCTGTGTCGAGGGTAATGGAAACTATCCTCGGACAGATAGAGGAACACAAAGCGTTTCAGAAGGACGTTGGAGTTCATCGTGAGACTATGCTGAACCTCGATAAGAAGGGCACGCATTTGAAATACTTTTCACAGAAACAGGACGTGATTCTAATCAAAAACTTGTTGATAAGTGTGCAACACAGATGGGAAAGAGTAGTTTCGAAGTCTGCAGAGAGAACCAGGGCTCTTGATCACGGATACAAAGAGGCCAGAGAATTCCACGATGCTTGGTCCAATATAATGAACTGGCTCGACGAAACGGAGAAAACTTTGGACGAGGTTGCCAGTGATGGCGCCCTTGGAGGAAATGATCCAGAGAAGATCAAGGCCAGACTGAATAAGCATCGTGAATTGCAGAAAGCTCTCAGCGCCAAACAGGGTACCTATGACGCAACTATGAAAAATGGAAAATCATTAAAAGACAAAGCGCCTAAAAGTGATGAATTTGCTTTGAAAGAACTTTTGAATGAGTTGAAGAACAAGTGGACCACTGTTTGTGGTAAGTGCGTGGATAGACAGAGGAAGCTCGAGGAAGCATTGTTGTTCTCGGGACAATTCAAGGACGCTATTCAGGCGTTGCTGGAATGGCTTAGTAAGTCTGAGAAGCAGCTGGCAGACACCGGTCCACTTTATGGCGACCTTGACACTGTAATGAATTTGGTTGAACAACATAAGACCTTCGAGAAGGATCTCGAATCCAGAGTCTCTCAGATGGAATCCGTAATCAAAACGGGTCGCGAGCTTCTTGCTAAGGCGACGCCTGATGATGCATCTGCTATAGGATCACAGCTTGCTGAAATAAATAATCTTTGGGACACGGTAACCAAGTTGTCCTCTGACAAGACTGAACGACTCCAAGAAGCCCTCAGAGAGGCTGAACGCCTTCACAAGGCAGTTCACGTACTTCTGGAGTGGCTGAGCGATGCTGAAATGAAGCTGAGATTTGCTGGACAGTTGCCGGAAGATGAACAGGAGAGCAGGAATCAGTTGATGGAACACGAAAAGTTCTTGCGTGAATTAAGCACCAAGGAAATTGAAAAAGATCAAACTTTGGAGCTGGCTCACGTGATTCTTGCAAAGGCACACCCTGATGGAGCTTTGGTTATCAAACATTGGATCACGATTATTCAATCCAGATGGGAAGAGGTTTCCACCTGGGCCCAACAAAGGAATCAAAGATTGGAGAATCATATGCGAGGACTTCAGGTATTAATCTTTTTATTGACGCTTGGAATATCTATTGATTTCTTTTATAAATTTGTGAACTTTATTTATTGTTTTCTTCATTCTTCAGGACCTCGACAATCTTCTGGAAGAACTACTGTCATGGTTAGAAGGTTTGGAGAACACTCTCAACGCTCTTGAAGCTGAGCCTCTACCAGACGATAAAGCTACTTTAGAAATGCTGATTGTGGATCACAGAGAATTTATGGAGAACACCAGTCGAAGACAGAACGAAGTTGACCGCGTCTGTAAAGCCAGACAGATCAAATCTGCGAAAGATACGATGAAGATAACGAAGGCTAAGTCACCTGCCCCAACGTACGTTTATGTTCCTTTTTATTTATCTTTTGTCTTTGGTCCCAATTTTTTTTTTAGTGAGTTCAAATGTCAAGATCGCCGAAAATCGCGCTCGTCAAAATGCATCGTTTATTTGAGGTAGAGAAAGTAAACGAGATTCGCCTATGTGCTTCTCGATATTGATTTAAGTAACTGAAACGTTTTTTGTTCGTTTTCGTTTGCGCTTTGTCCTTTGGAAATTACACTTGCCCGTGCATGTGTTGCGTCTGATACTCTACTCTTCCAGTTATATTTATTTTTTTCTTTTTTTTTGTTTTTTTTTTTACTTTTCTCTTTGTCTACGTAAACGATTTTTGATAATGATTAAGTACGGACGTCTACGAGGACAGCTGGTGGTTTCGACAGAAAGGTGCGTTCACGAATAAAACGGGTTGTCAAGGTCTCTGATCGGTTTATTTCGAAGTAGCAGCATGGTATGTAATAGAGTACTTCTGAGTCTGAAAAAACGAGTACGGACACTCGAAGCGCATCCAAGGCGTTCACTTTACACGTACGGAGAATAGGCCGCTCTATCTATAAACATTACTGTCAAATGAATATTAAATATTTTTTCTTTTATGCACAAGTAATACTTGAATAGCATTTTATGTGGCCTATTCTCCTTTTTCCATTCCCTTTTCCTTCGTTTGCTCGTCTCACAAGGAAACTCGACGATCGATCATTGACATGGGTTTGAGCGATCGGTGCACGAAAACGCGAGTTCTGCCAGTATTGGGTAGAGAAATGTCAAGTGATGTGACGCATGTTCCTGTTTAGCCGAGCCAGCCCAGGCCGTGAGAGAACGCCCGATTCGTTGCCGCACATCGGCCCACGGTTCCCACCCAAAGGAAGGTTCGTCACACCTACCGTTACTTCAATTCTTCCTAATCATCCGTGCTTTGCTTTAAACCCCTAACACACTTTTCCATTTATCTTTCTATTTATCTTTTGCAGTTTAATCGATCGCGTCGGTCGTGTCATGGATGAACAATTCTCCTTCATAGATTATTTCATTTCTTTTCTTTCCTTCTCCATCTTCTCTTATTTGTGCTTTTTTTATCTGCTAAGTTTTGAATAATCATTGTGGAGGTCGTTTCTGGTGATTTACATATTTTATCGTTTATCAGCTTCCTTTGCCTTACATGCTTTGTTTATTTAATTCACGATGAGGAGCGGAGGTATTGACGTAATTTTTTTGTCCATATAGCAAAGGTGCCGAACCGGAGTTCCGTAGTCCGAGAGTAAAACTGCTGTGGGACAGGTGGAGACACGTTTGGATGTTGGCGTGGGAACGTCAACGTCGTTTACAGGATAAGTATAATTATATCCAAGAACTGGACCGTGTCGCAAACTTCAGCTGGGAGGATTGGCGCAAGAGAGTGAGTATACAAGAAAGAATCATTAATATTGGCTCGTCTTTCGTTTGTAATCCGACCACTAAAATTGTCCCATTACAGTTCCTGAAATTCATGAACCACAAAAAGTCCAGATTAACAGATCTCTTCAGGAAAATGGATAAGAATAACGACGGACTGATTCCACGCGAGGACTTCATTCAAGGAATCATGAACACTAGTGAGTTCCTTTTTTTAACTTGTTAAATTTTTTTAATGACAAAATATAACATCATGAGTATGATTTATTCGCAAAGAATTCGAGACTTCACGGTTAGAAATGGGAGCGGTCGCAGATTTGTTCGATCGCCACGGTGAAGGATTGATAGATTGGAAGGAATTCATCGCGGCTCTAAGACCAGACTGGGAGGAACGCAGAACGTATAACGACACTGACAAGATTCACGATGAAGTAAAACGATTGGTGATGCTTTGTACTTGTCGCCAGAAATTCCGTGTATTTCAAGTTGGCGAAGGAAAATATAGGGTATATATTCGAAATTAATTTCTACTTTACGATTGGGGAGATTTTGTAATTCGAAAATATATCTGATTTTTAGTTTGGAGACAGTCAGAAGTTGCGGTTGGTACGGATTCTACGATCGACCGTGATGGTACGAGTCGGTGGTGGATGGGTAGCATTGGACGAATTTCTATTAAAAAATGATCCTTGCCGCGGTAAGTGTTTCTTTCATTTAATCTGTCTGTTTTTCTTTTTCTCTACTCCGTTACCGCCGAATTATGCCGTCGGAATCGATGAGTACGGACTTTTTCCTGGTCTAATTTTGAATGGTTTTCTTAACAAAACAACGAGTCTTTACAAACTTTCCTTCGACCGTTCCGTTTAGCCCCTACCAATCTTTGAACGCGAAACAAATAGATCGGATCTTAATTAAAAAAAAACTTCACTATTTCCTTATCCTTCATCCTCATCCAAAAGAGGCAGCTAAACGTGTTTATGTTTTTTTACCAACTAAACAGACGTATGGGATTTAATTGTTTGTCCTTCTGTTTGAGATACGTTTATTAACGTTATATGCTTCTTACCTTGAGTTTTATTGTTTCTGTTTTTTTTTTTTTTTTTTTTTTTATAAGGGTACTAAAATTGTAAAATTGAAAAAAAAATCGAACTCAATTACTTTCCGCTGCCTCGGGAATAAATATTTGCTTGTATACGCGTTCATTGACAAAAAAAAAAAGGAAAAAAAAAAAAAACAGATCATGTAACATTTGTATCTTAAAAAAGTATTTCATTCATCAAATTGTCTCACTAACGAACCCCCTCATCGATTCTTCCCGCGCGATCATTCTCATTTCTCTCCATTGTGTCGCATTTTTGTTGATGCTATGTATTCACCTACATTTAGTATACGTGTACGATCTCAGCTCCTGAGGTACAAAGTGTGAGCGTGACTAATCATTAATCGATTCTACGCGAGTTTTTTAACACCGTGTATATGAGCAGAAGAAGAAAGCGTGTGCTCGTTATGTACGACCTCCGCTTCGCGTAATATCTACCTGCGTACTCGCTAGATTTTCATTTCACCTTAATCACTAATCACCACGAACGAATCTTCGTTCCACGAATTGCTTCAATATTCAGTTTTATCTTCTTTTTATCGTTACAAGTTCTGGCCGATTCTGTTGCATTCAGTTTTGCAGAACAAGTTCGTGGAACTCGATCGTTCAGTTGACTAGCAAGTTGACTAAAGCGATTATAATGTATCTTGATACTTTAGGCGATTCATATTTCTTGTCACTTGTACGTAACTAATGTCATCCTCTGCCAGTCCCTCTGATCTCCGATCTTAACGAACAAAATAACAACATTCTACCTTGTTCCATCGAATCATTTCATTTTTTATTGCGCACTATTTTATCGACGTACTTCCCCGATCTCATTACGTATACATTTTTTAATTACGCATTCAGTTCATTCAGTATTGCATGCCTTCGTCTACTTTACATTAAAAAAGACAAAGAAACGGACCAACTAAAGTCCTCAAATCGTAATTAACTCGTTAAGTTTTTCTAATGCCGATACCGGACCCTAACAAACCGGAACAACATGAGGGTTGGTGTCCGCTCGGTGAGGATCTTTTTATATGGGAATAATTTCAATTCGTGGTCCATACGTTACATTTTTTCAAAAAAAAAATATTCTTTTCTCATATTTCTTTTTACGTTCTATAAAACAGAAAGAAGGACATCTTCAAAAATGTATTTTGCGATCGTACTGGCCACGAAATGAACATCCTGCATGGTACGTGTTTTGTACGTGTACATAAGTTTGCTTTTTCGCAACGAGTTCAAGTTTTGTTGTGTACTTTAGTTTCTTTTCATGTTTGTTTGTCGAGCAGAAGACTTCGTGTGTGTGTGTGTGTGTTTGTGTGTAAGTAAAGTGGCATGCAACGCGGAATTCTGATTTTGAATCGTTCTAACGGAGAATCATAAACCGTGTTCGCGTAGATCTCGCGTTTACTTTGTCAAGATAGAACCGTCTTACCTTTCTCAAGATAGAACCGTCTTACCTTTCTCAGCCATCTTCCTCTTCCATTACATACCGAAATAATAAAATCCGTTTCTTCATAGCCGTATTCACGTTTCTTTTCTTTTTTGCTCGACAAGGGTTCCGTGTATATCGAGATATCTCATTTATCACTTACTATCGTCGTCGTCAAAAGTCAGCTAATCTTATTTACCCGGTTTCTAATTAGATTTTAGTCGAAGACAGATTGAATTTGACTACCTGCGTACGCTCTGAAATTAATTAAGTAGTTGACTTCCGACGTCGACACGATTCGCATGGCATACCATCAATTTTCTAATAGCATAATTAACTGGGAATTATACTTAAATAATGGGGAATCATAATTAAATCCATACGAAATCAGAACGGTTAACGTTTCAAAAATATTCCTCGAGTCTTATCATGATCAACACGATATCCGTCTGACTTTTATCCTTAATTATCATTCGAACCTTTCACAATTATCGTCGGACGAATATTCTATAATACACTGTATTTTGTTTCTTTTTTGTTCTACCGTACACTCGCACATGAACATACCGCGTGCGCCGCTATCATTGCCTTTTAACTGACACTACCGCCGCTACTATCGCTACTACTATCTACTCTCGCTATTACCGCTACAACAACCTATACATTCTCTACTCTGTTACTCTCAACTCCAACTTTCTCTGTGCACGACACCTCAAACACCTCGCAACGATCAAAAAAACTCGACCAAATCGGCTCTTTAATCTGTCGCTATTGATAACGCGCATGATTACTCGATAACGCCGCTGTAACTACGCCCCTACCTACGTATATCTGATCGCTTTACGTATTCTGTATATCTTTGATCGCTCTGATTTATACTATGTTTCCTCTATTATTTCTCGTCTACCCGTTAATTATCTGCTCTATATATTGTTACCTCTTTCTACGCTCGTTTTATCGTCTCTCTCTCTCTCTCTCTCTCTTTCTCTCTTTGTAAAAAAAATACTATTTTCTGTACTCTGGCCCCGCGCTCCCTTTCTCGACACCCTGCGATACATATCCCGTAACGCCTTCCTTCTAACTTGCGTGCACGCAACACACTGTAGCCAAGGGAAGAACGAATATCGAGCTGCGAGAACAATTCATATTGGCGGATGGCGTCAGCCAGACAATGACGGCGTTCAGATCGAAACCGAGCCCAACCTCGACGCTGCAGCGTACGCCAATCTCATCCGCGAATGCCGGACCCATCACCAAGGTAACGTGTGTGTATCATCATTCTCTCGTATCCTCGATCGATCCTTTAGGTCGCGATCGTCGAGTTTCCAAACTCATTCGAAAGTCATGCATTTCGTTTGAATTTCGCAATTTGACGAATTTCGATATCATGGTCCGGGATCGATCTGGGAAACCTTATGGCCTCCTTTGCGTAGATATGCGAGACCTGGCACACACGTGCCGAGGCAACTAATCTTTTTGTGTTGACAATCTCCTTATGTGAACGTATAAATCCTACTTTCAACGTAGGTTGCTACCTTGTTACTTGTTTATCGCCACTTGTGCATTCAAATTCGCAGTAACTGCGTAAACGAGGCCTAAACATTTGTATATCTCTTTCATGTCATCGAGTCGCGTGCTCGAGTCTGCCCGTTTGAGGGTGGTTTGAGAAAATGTATGCAACCTGGACCGCTGGATCGTTCGTTGATCCGTTCAGCCGCCCAAAAGCCGATCGATGCTCCACGGTGAATGATGTTGTCGGAGTTTCCTTAGTTCGATATCGATCGCAACGATCGCACGCATCGTAGATCCCTCTTCCTCATGTCGTCTCTCTATCTCTTGACTTATCTCGGCTTTACTCCGATCATCTTTCTCTCTGGTCTATATACGCCTAAGCTCGATCGACGATCTCGCTGTGATTTAGGTAAGTATTATATCACTGACCCGAGGAAATCAGGGACTATGTTTTTCTTTCCAATCCTCTGGACTCGTTCTTTTTTATCCTCGCATGTGAGCATGTCAGCTTTCGAAATGGTAGCAATCGTCGCACCTACAGCTACCTTAGCTCAGCCAATTGCACCTCGAGGTAATTGCTTTCAGCCATTCCTGTCCTTCATTCGGCTCAACTCCGAGCTCCTTTTTGGTTTTCAGCCCATCAAGTCCCCGAAAATATCTCCCGGCCCTAGCCACACTGATACGCCCTCGAAATCGGGATCCAACGGGTCGTGCAGTGAATCGGGACGATCCTTGGCGCTTCATTCCGCCGAGGGAATACAGAGAGTACCTCACCTCAGGAGATGCGATTTCACGAGATTCTATCACTCTTTTCTTTTTTCTTTTTTTTTTTTCTGACGATTCTTTTCTTCTCTATTTCTATCTCTGTCAGAATCTGTACGCTGAATCGTTAGAATCCAACGTTCGACGTCGGTTCCAGCGACGTACTCGACATCGCCGTAATCTCCACAATATTCCAGTGATCTGTTCACTTGACAGAGCGAATATGGAGCTTCTGATCGAGAAATATATCAAAGCTGTTATAAAATAGTGTTATATACATGCGAAAAAAACTTGGAAGAATTTATAAAAGATCGGTCGAAAGATCCAATATTCGTTCGATCGACGGACAAACGTGAGAAAACCGGTGCTTTCGCCACATTTACGACCGGTATATTCCTAAAATTTTCGTTTATGGTGTAGCGGAGGAGTTTATGAACCAGCTGACGCCGATTTTTGAGAGTTTGAGGCAAAAGGAGGACCTCCCGTGCTCGTATCCCCTCCACATGCACGCCCCCTCTTATCATTGGGTAAATAAGAAAACTCTGTCTACTCTTTTAATTTCTGCTGTCGATGGTGTGACACACATTGTATTATCCAATACAATTGATTAACCGTTTTATTTTATATTTTCTATCGAGTTCATCTCTTTTTCTGTTTCTTTCTCTTTGTTTCCTTTTTTATTTTTTTTTTTTTTTTTTGGGGTGATAGTGATTTGTCTTCCTCGAGTGCGCTTATCACGTTCCTCAGCATCGTGTGACGACCGATGGGAACGACTCGTTGTTCACGATTTCAACGCCCGACTATATCGTACCGATTTCGCTATCCCAATTCTTGATCTCTGTTTCTTGTGTTTTTCATTTATATATATATATAAATTATATATATATATATATATTATATTTTATTATATATTATATGTTATATATTATATATATATATTATATTTTATTATTATATATATATTATATACATATATTTTGTAATTTGCGCTGCTGCTACCGCTACCGCTGCTCTCAGCATTCCCGCAAGTATTGTCGTTCGATTCTCATGGTGATGCGCGCGTACATGAACACGACGAAACATCCCCCACGTCTCATGGCATCATCGTAGCTTTAACGAGAATCATCTATGCATGCGGTAGAAATGGTAGTTTAGCTCGACGATCGTACTTTTCATGGTTTTTAGGCCGATTCGCGGGACGATATTTCTAAAAGAGCCGGCGCATGTATCACATTAAACGCGTAAAACGAAATTTCGTTTCGAGTTCGCAGTAGCTCTCGGGGTTTTCTATATTGTCTTTCGTTTCCACGTTCGTTAGCCTAATTTGCCGTGTCTAATTTCTTAAATTGGATGCCTCTGAACGATCTCCCCTTCCTCGTAGGACGAACCGAGAATTCTTCCAGCTCGTCTTCAAAACGATTGGTATCCTCGATCTCTTTTATATTCGCCCGCTTAGAATTTGTTACTATTTTCTTCTGAATTGAATATCGAGGGTGCCGAACGTTGTAGGACGTGTAATGTTTTTCGCGAGACGCGATTCGCGGATACGGTGAACTACTGTATCGAATATGTGCATAACGATCTCCTGTATTGCTGTATTGGTGCGTGCATAGTGGCGTTGATCGGAGATACTTCGAACCATCATAAGCTACTCTATCTGTCCCAACTTCCTCTGGTAAGTTTGCATGGATCTTTTTTTTTTCCTTAGACGTAAAAAGTCGCTGTCTATCTCTCTCGAGCTACCACGGTGGTCTCTATCTTTTTCACTGGTCTTTTTGTTTTGTTTTTTTCTATACTTCTTCCTTCAATCGATCGATCGGTTTCTAGTTCGCATCGGTGGCATTGAATGGTTATATACGAACGACCGAGGAGCACCGCGGAAAGAAACAATCAGATTTCTTCGCGATATCGCTGATGCAAACGTCACGTGGCGGAAGGAAATTTGTAATTCTCTAAGTACAAAAAAGAAAAAAAAGGAAGAAAAAAGAAAGAGAAAAAAGAAAAAGTAATTTTTCTAATTAAAATATTTATTTTTTATCGTTTGAATTCGCTTCCTTCCGCCTTGTAATTCGACGTATATCGCTTCAACTAACAGCATCGGCGCGTCCCACTCGCGCGTCGACCGGTTCAAACAATTCTCGCTATTTGTCTATCTGTTTGTTTGCCTCTCTATTTCTACCGTGTACTCGCCTCCTCTGGTAGAACGCATCTTTCCGTTTGGTTTCCCGTCCGTGTTCACTTAATCGAGATGAGCTTTCTATCGCGTAGGTGAGGGAACGCAGCGCTCGCAGCGTTCCCATGGGACAATCGCGAGCATCGCGCTCATCGTTGAGCGCCGGAACGCCGGACAGCCTAAGCGACAACGAGAGCTCTTTCAAGCTTGGCTCCGCCAGAAAAACAAGTACACCCTACAGAAGCTCTATGACACCGGGTAAACAATTCTACCAAATGTTTTTATCCTAGGTTTTAAATTATTTTTTAGTCAATTTTTGGGAGAAAATTTATATTCATCGTTCGAAAACTGCAGGCGGTAGTCGACCATCCAGTAGGCCAACTTCGAGACCAACATCCAGACCAACCAGTAGACCCGGAAGTAGGCCCGCATCCAGGCAAGGAAGCAAACCACCGAGTCGCTATGGTTCCACACAGTCGTTAGATAGCACTGGTAGGTACTTATAAAAGATCAACAAGCTTCTCATTCGTTTTAATATTCGGAATATGTACTTTCTTCGTGTTTCTATTAATTTCAGATGATTCGACCAATGTGAGCCGCATTCCACGTAGAACGGCAGTGAGCACGACAGGGAATACTCCCACTTCTAGCAGACACAATAGCGTGTCAGGAAAGCGCTTATCGGTGAACGGTTCGAGTTCACGACCTCGAACGCCCACCGGCCTGGTTAGTCCTGCCAGTGGTGTTCCAGCGAGGTTTGTACCGACATCTTCTGTTTTCCCGTGTGTTCATCTGACAAAAAGATACAGAAATTTATCTGCGATCAACTAACTCGCATCTTGTCGAATCTAGATGATTTTGTCGCATCGTCAATTCTCGTGGTAGAGACATTAACGACGGTCGTATGTATCGTGACCTATTTCGCATCTCGTATTCCTATAATCTTGGAATGATATTGATCGACGTGTCGTGTGCAAGATACGGTGTTCGTTCTCCCGGCATTTTGTTCATTTTTCACCGTTTTGTTTTTCCTTTTTTGTTTCTTTTCCCTTTTTTCATCTGTTTCTCCTTTTCTTTTTTTATTATTCGTTTTCCGACAAACGAGATTTGCGAATAATTTAGAATTAGAGAAAGCAGAGACCACGATTTTAGAGCCATGCCTATTAACCATTCGATACTCACGTGTCAGTTAACGACGATTAACGTAAATTTAGTTAATAACATTTTTTTAGGTTTGGCACGATCCATAGAGCTTCGAGCATTCCAACCCTGACTGGTGTCGGCACACCGATCAGGTAAACTAAATTAACAATTATGGACTCGAGGTCAAAATTGGCGATTGGCTTTAGCTTCATTTGTCACACGTTATATACTACATACATAGCGCTATTAAGGTGGACTGTCTGAATCACGGTGCCTAGTATCATCTAACCGCTCTTCCAAGTTCATATCTCTATCGCGTAGGCAATGCTCGTAGTGGTGATGGAGGTGTTTTCTTTCCATTTATTTTTATTTTCTGTTGGATTATCTGTTATCTCGGTTTAATTACTCGTGCATTTGTTCGCGGCTTGTCAAAGGGAAGAAGGAAACGATTAAATTAGTCAAAAAAGCTAAAAGGGGAGCACGATAGGTATACCGCGTACGATAGTTGATTAACTGATTAATTGAATGGTGATGGTTTAGCCGTTCGAGGATCCCCGTATATGTGGGCACGGATATAAAATCCCCACAATCGACGACCAGCAATATTTCCACTCATTCTACGCAAAGCAACTACTCGACGGTTTCTACCGATTCTACCGGGTATGGCTGAACTCTTTCCTGCTCTTATTAACACCGTCACGTCTTTTCTGATTTTTTTTTTCTTTCTGCACTGGATGTCATTTGCATGCGCACTGGAGTATCTTTTTTGATTTGATACTTTTTTTAATGCTTTTACTTATTGTAGTATCGTTTCCATAGCAAGCGAGATTACCATAGTAAAGTAAGTAAATGCTTCTCGACGAACGCAATCGTTCAGCGAAAGGATCTGTATTTGACGATGAACGATCGCGCTGCTCAGGTGAAAATTACTTAACACCGATCACAAACGTGTAAATTTTATACGTTTGCCTTCGGTGTTTGCACAATTATCACAACGTTTGATTTGCAGCTTCGCCCTATTAACGGCTGTATTTCACCCTGCAGCACCGCTTAAGATCTACTTAATAATATGGTATCGTGTTTGTTTTCTAACACTATAGGAGCAGCTCGATGTGTACAAATTCAGCAACTAACACCTCGTCGGCCGTTAAGCGAGCTAGGTAATCATCGTTTCGGTCTGATTCGGTTTACACGTAATCTAGTTTGTCGCTTATATCATTATGATCACGCGGACCGTCCTTAAAGAACCCAGACGGACATAGCGGCAATATTTATACGCATTTATATTTAATACGCAGGCGATCGACCAATTTGCGTATTTTTTGTTCGCGTGATCGATCGATTTTAATCAACGAATCGATCGTGTTCAATCCGTAAATCGTGAGAATCTAATATAACACAAACTACTGATTCTCTATAGAACAAGGACACCGTCCAGTGGGTCGAGCACGCCACTGCCGCCTTCTTTGAAACTATCCAGGAAACCTTCTGGAGCATCGGATACGTCCGTATCGACCACACCGGCCACTAAACGAAAAGGCAAACCAACGCCGATCGACCAACGGGCGCCATTCCGATTGTAGTCAGCGGATATCATCGTAGTCACTGAAAGGCCAAACATTTCTGAAAAGCTGCGATCGTCGGCGATCGAAACGAGGACACGTCGACGCTTAGGATATTCTAATATATAGTAAGAATAGATTCGAATGCGCAAGGCCGTTACCCGAGAGAGTTGCTCGTGTCGTTGCTAGCTTTCGCTGCTTCGGATAATTAACGCCAATATTCTTCTCGGGGACGTCCGAATCGAGTGAAAGAGCTTAATATTATTGAAATATTTTGTAAAAAAGAAGAAAGAGAAACGAAATGCATAGAAGCATGAGGAGATGATAGAATGGACGCGGTTACAAAGCGATCCAAAGAAAAACAAAATTATTGCGGAAGTGGACGTCGGTTGTACGTAAAGAGAACGATACGTACGAGTTAGACGTAAGTTCCGCGACCGAGCGTACCAATTAACTCTTTCGTAATAAATTTTCTTTACCGCGAATAGCGATAACGATCATTATTAATGTAAATGTAATTTTACGTTATCCATAGGACTACGTTTTTACCGGTCGAGTAACACTGATGATTAACGTTTCATGTTTCGAGAAGTAAAAACCGTTGCCGCAATGTATGCGTATTCAAGAATCACAGAATTCGATGATACGTTGTACGTCAGGTCCCGCGTCGCTGACTTGATCGATTCGGTCGATCTTTTTCGTTGTTTCATTTTCTTTCGATCATCGTGTTTTTATTTCTTTTACAATCGTTTTCTCTCTGTCTCTCGTTTACTGATGGAGAAAGGGCCCTACGGAAAGAGCAACACGAAACCGAAAGGATATCAACAGGAAAATAGTAGGCGCGCTGTATATGTACATATTGCTCGATTCTCCGAGTCGGTGTCGCACCGGGAACCACTCCGCGAATAAGACAATTTCCTAAAAAAGAAAAGACACAAATTACGCTACACGCAACGATTGCCTTAGGTCTATCGCCGTAAACCGCTTCTGCGCGAATCGTACCTGCCTACCGAAGTGAACCGACGCACGGATGAACCGGACGGGCCCTTAGAAATGTCGGCCAAGCGAACAGAGAACGCGTTTAATATCAAAATCGTAGCCGCTTCGTCCAAGATGAAAGAGGAAAAAAGAAAAGAT
Source organism: Bombus pascuorum (assembly GCF_905332965.1). Lineage (NCBI taxonomy): Eukaryota > Metazoa > Arthropoda > Insecta > Hymenoptera > Apidae > Bombus > Bombus pascuorum. The sequence continues at coordinate 2,279,815 of NC_083495.1, read as the reverse complement.
AAACGGCAAGTGCTCGTTTTATACCTATCGGGCTTTACAAACGATGTATCTATTTTGCGAAAGGCATTTCCGAGCGTTTTTCCCCTCTTTTTCTTCCCCCTTTTTTACGTTATAGAATGCGATAATTAACGCGCGAGATAGCACGATTCGTACGATGATGCGATTAATCTATTAACTATTCTTAAATGTTAATCTCTGTTTTCGCTTTACTTGAAGGTTCTGTATCGTCGCTACTAATTGCAGTGGAAAAAATATACGCAAACGCACACGCATTTGACACCAAAAAAAAAAAAAAAAAAAAAACTGATGAAACTGAGAAAATTAACACGAAAAACTTCCCTCGTATCCTCTCATCGAGAATCAAGTTGTTCAGAAGAAAAAAATCGAAGACTCATGTAAAAAGTATCGTTTATTAGAATTACTCCGATTTCTTCATTCGCGGAACAATCGTATTTATAAATTAGACGCAAACTTAACCAGTCTATATACAATATAACAAATTCATGCCAACGAATATATCTACAACAATAATCATTATTTCGTTTTAGTTTCGACGAAATTAGTACCGTAAAGAGTGGGACGGACCGAACGGAACGGACGATCGATCGATCCCATAAACTATCTTTATCAGTGACAACCAGACACTATCCTCGCACGAAGACGAGAATAGTTGTATTCGTTCGACTCGTTCTAACGCACCTATCAATGTATTATTGATATCGAATCCAGATTTACTTTCGTGAGAGCTTCTGAATCCGTGCTTTCAATCCCGTGGCGCTCAATTTCAATTTTTCCACCTTTGTTTTACTTCCGTATTTCTTTCTCATCTCTTCCATTCGTTCCTTTCTTATTCGTTGTTGCTCCTTTTTCCAGATATCCTACGAAATCCGTTATATAAGTATAAAGAAATTCGAGGGAATAAAATATGACAGATGATGTACCTTGAAGTCCTGACAGAAACCGAGCCAGAGGACGAAAAACGCGCTCGGGTCGGCCGCGTCTAGGTTCTTCGCACCTTTAGGAGTGTACTGGTAGAATTGCATCACAGCCTTGAATTTGCTCTTTGCGTCGAGCAAAGCTTCCTGCTCGTTTGTCAATTCTGCTCTTGCCACGCGGAAAAACGCATCCATCTTTTCTTTGAACGGTCCTGACGATTCAGGGTCCGCTTCAACGACGATTTCACATTTTTCGGTACATACTGCAAAAAAAAAAAAAAAAAAAAAGAGAGAAGAGTACAAAGATAGAAAAATTATAATTTCAGCGTAAAATTTAAAAAGAAAAGATGAACGTTTATAAATTTTCACCTTGAAGTTCCTTCTTTAATCTTTCTAACTCGGCCGAGATATTTTCAAAATTAATGTTCGATGCCGCCTCCATGTCTGCCGGTTCCGGAACCGGTAAGGGCAAAGGTTCTTCGAAGTTGTGATCCTTCTCTTGAGCTAGTCTCGCTCTAACAACATAGTGGAGTAACGTAATACCAGGTACGTTTGACTTCACGTCCCTCAACTTCCCTAGAATTTCCAGACCAAACCCGTCGGCTTGCCCTCGCGTCCTGTTTCCGCCATTCATGTAATTGCCGAGCGTGAGAATTAACGCCATCACTTTTTTCAGAGAAGTAGAATTCCGTAAAAAATCGCAGGTGCTTCGTAAATTTGTTAACTTCGATGCAACGAACGAGATCGCGTCTTGAAATTCCGCTTGAAACATTAGACACGCGATTCTCTCGGAGAAGTGATTTATACTGGACAATTTCTTGAGAAAAACCTCTGGTCGATCGAGAGGAACGTCCGTATTACTCTCCTCGAAAGCTTTTATCTCGTCCAATTCCTTCTGCGTTGGCCTCTAAGAGCGATTAAATCGAACAACGTTTATATTATATAAACGAAAATCTTAAACTATACGTTTTATAATTTTCGAATACCTACGATTTCGTATATCTGCTGCAACGCCTCAAGGTTAACCACACTAGTGTCCAAGTTGTAAACCGCGTTCTCAACCTCACAGAAGTCTACATGCAAGCTCTTCTCCAAAATGCCCACGGTCTTGGATCGTTTCGAGTCGAGAATCTTTGCTGGTTGTATCTTAGATGGTTTCGAAGCCTCGTCCGCTTTTTTGACCGGTTTTCTGGCGGTCACCTGACGAGAGAACAGGCCGGCGAACTCTTTCATATCCAGATTTTTCTCTTCCTCTAGTTCCGCCCACAGAGGAATCTATCGAGTAAATACAATTAATAACCTAGACTTAACAACTCTTTTTCCTCTTCTGCTCGTGTTACAACCAAATACCTGAACGGCCGACTCTGAAGCGTCGACGGAACCACGCTCCGTTGGTACTACAGGTACCAAAATCCTGGTCCAGTAGAGCGGTTTCATAGGAACCTCGGGACAGAGCGGCTCTTTTCTCATGCCTAAACGAGGAAAATCGTTCTAATCATCGCGAAATCGGCAACGTGTCTCGTAGACAAGTCCTGTCCTTACTCACACGCTCTGCTGGCTGGATTCCAACCTCCAACCGGAGGTGCGGGTAAAGGGCAAGGTCCTTGTGATGGTCCTTGGATTCCTGGCGGAGGCGGAGGTGGAGGAGGACCTCCGGGTACACCCATAGGTGGTGGTCGTGACACAGACGGTAGTCCACCGGGAATGCCTCCGATTGCAGGTGGTGGCGGAGGTGGCGGCACGCCCATCATAGGCGTGGGAGGAGGAGGCGGTGGCGGCGGTCCTCCGGACACTGTACCGATCGAGGGCACTGAGGGAGGCGGTGGGGGCGGAGGAGGAGGAATCGGAGGACCTGAGTCTAGTCGATTAATGGTTGACGCAGAGGATAAAGGTGGTGGCGGAGGTGGAGGTGGTGGAGGCGGCGGAGGTATCGAGTTAAACAGAGGTGTCTGAGGCGGTGGCGGAGGTGGTGGAGCTGGTATGGAACACGCCTGCCTTAAGATCGAGGGTGTAGGGGACGGAGGTGGTGGAGGAGGAGGAGGTGCAGGTGGTGCTGCTTGTATCTCACCTGTCATCGGTTGTAAGGTCGGATGCGGTAAGGGAGGAGGTGGTGGAGGCGGTGGAACTGTTGGTAATGAAGTAATGCTTCGTTGTGAGGTAAACGATTGCGTCGTGGTGGTGGAGGCGGGTAGCGGAGGTGGGGGTGGGATGGAGAAAGATGGTTGAGAAGCGGAGGCTGAACTGTTCTGAGAACGATAGTCTAAGAAGGGCGAGGGGGGTGGAGGAGGCGGTGGAGGCGGAGGAGGAGGTGCACTCGAATATGCAGGCGGAGAAGAGACTTGTGGCAGTGGGGAAGTTAGGGTCAACGATAATCGAGTAACACGGCCCGGTGTCGTGTCGTTTCCGGAAGCCTTCGCGTCCTTTGAACCACTTGCGGCTGATGTCGAGCAAGTGGTACTCGAAGACTGCTCTTGAGAAGTCGCATCCTGAACGATAGTCTTCTCCAACAATGAACCGAGCGTTCCAGAAGATCTCCCTTTGGATAAATCTTCGAAAATTGCTTCCGGGAAAGTTGTCGTAGGAGATGTCTGCGTGGATTTACCTTGAGTAGTTTTGTTTGCATGTTTCGCGAGTTCTCGAAGTTTTTCGAGCTCCCGTCTCAGCGACTCCTTCTCGGAATCTTGTTGGTCTTTCGCGGAAGCTTCTTGAGTCGTTAAACTGGCAGATATAGATTGCGTATCTTTGGATTGGGACTGATCTTCCTGAAACAAGTGGCACGATTGTTTATTTTGTTTTTAAGTACATGATCTTTGACATCCACTTGAACGAACAGACGTCTTACTGTAAGCTCCTTATTCCGCGTGACACCATCAAGCGTAAGTGATCCGATAATACCGTCCGATACAAGTCTGGAATATATTCCAGCCGCAAATTGTTTGACTTCGGCTTCCGTAAGTATCGACTTTAATTGATCCGGCAATGTCGAGATTAACGTTCCAATGATTCGTCGTTCTGAAAGATTAAAATATTTTTAAATACTTCCCTACTTCTCGTCGATTGCACGTTTTCTACCATGCAGTCTCACCCGATCATTCGTTTCAAAATCAAGCAAAACTCGAAGAAACGAGACAAACATCGAACCTGTGCAACTCTCACTGATCGAGTACGATTTAATGACAACTTCGTTTTTGGCCTTGACGCCGTTCCAGCCTTCGTCCGGCATTGGCGGCTGCTCTTATCTGCACGTGACTCTGGACTTTTCCGATTGTAGGCTCACATCATAACTGGATTTCCGCGAAAACTCAACAGCGATCCACAGCGTTCGCGTTGCCGTCGTCGTCTGTGCTCGTTTTCAGTAATTTGGAAAATGTCGCGCGATAAGTAAATGTTGGCCGCCTTGTTAACCTCTGACAGCGTCGAGATAATTGCCGATCATATATCTATACAGTTGGCCTATAATCGAAACATGCTTCTTTCCGTAAAAACGATCTTGAAGCCAGTAACTATTCGGAAGAAACGCCACCTCGATAGCTGCCCACGTCATATTGAATGAGTAACGATGAATTTTTTACAACGTCCCGACGAATTTCACTTTCAAAATGGGAACGTGATCGTCGCTCGATGTTAAAACGGGCTACATCGCGAAACACGAGCGCGACACGTGGCGAACTCACGCCTCCCTGATAAACTTTATCTTGTTTCTTATCAAAGCTTTATCGAAGCGGATACCTATTGCTCTCGGTTGTACATCGTTACCGGCGCTTCGCGAGTAAACAAGTTTCTCAATTGCCTCGTTTCCTGATTGAGAAATTAAAATGAAGTTACAAATCGTTTGAGAGTACGCGGTATCATTTTTTCAAGCAAGTAAACTATCGTAATTACGTAATTAAAACTACATTCTATCATTCTATCATCAAGCTGATAAAAAAACAATTTGTTAAACCGACATCAAAATGCCATTTTTAACGATCGAGCCATATACTTTGAAACATCCTGTAACTCATATTTAAATCTCGTATTGCGGTTACCAATAAGAGAAGATACGAGTTCTGCTCACCGAAAAGCGGGGACATAGAAGACGGTTCGACCTCGTGACTCTTCAAAACAAACGCCAATGACGTCGATGCTGCTTCCTCTTTGGCGCCATTTGTGGCGCCGGCTAATTCTTCAGGATCGGTGAACACGCTGTCGCTCGAAGATTCTTGGCTAGGTGGCATCGAAATCTCGGTCACAACCATGCACTGATTGGCCAACCGCCATGAGTCTGTGACCAGAAGCGTAGGATCTTGCTTTTGAATCTGATTTGTTGCTGGCATCAATGGCGTTTCCGATGAATCTTCTTTGGTATTCGTGTCTGTTAACTCCACTCGTTCTGTCGCTCTTTGAAATCCATCTTCTTTATTGTGTTTTTCTCGTGCGTATGACTTCTTCCCCGAAAGCTCTGGTACAACTGGGCTGACCTATTTGAAATAACGAATCAAGAAATTTCAAGTTATTTCGATATTAAGGTACTTGAAGAATTGATTTTGAATCCTGTGCCGTTTTATTTTGTCCGATAAGATATATATATTTTTTTTTCCCCTTTCATTAGGAGCATATGTGCAAAAAAAATAGTAAATTTTTCCGAAATGGTGAAAGCAAGTGGTTAGAATCGTGAAGGAGTAAGTCGAAAATGGGCAGATTTTGTCGATTAACTTTTACACAAGGAATCACATTCTTTCATAAATCATAGAATCAACGTATATGGTATTTAAATTGCTTTAAATGCGGCGCCAGCATTGCAGTTAGCCTCAACTTACAAAAACGTCTGAACGTACCAGTGTGTGACTTTCAACCAATTTCACACACACACACCCGGTAGATTACCATAAACTTCCAATCGACCCGTAGCAATTCCAATTAGTCCAAACTCCAGGAATCAATTATTCGACCGCTTAGCAGGGGCGGAGTTTTGTATACCATCATCCCCTTTTCTCATCGAAAAACACAGAAAGCCGACATACCACTTCGAAATAAAACATGATTGAACCTGGAACTCCATTCAAATCATTCCCTATAACTGACCTTTCTCTCGGTAGATCCAGGTGGTTTCGGAGCCTGCCTCTTGTGAAGCGGTCGCTTTTCCACGCCACGTCTCTGATATACTTCCGTCTTTCTAGCAGGTGTTTCATCTGAGTCACCCGTTTCTCCATCATCCCCGGTGTCGGTCGCGTCGTCGAGACCATCCGCTACGGATCCTGGCGTGCTCGCAGTTCCATCCGCAGCCCCTTTGCCTTTCTTTCCTCTCTTTCTAGCCTCGCTTTGCAGATTGCCCATGGCAGAATCGCGCGGCGACGCTTCCCTTGCCGCGAGACTGTTCGGCCCACGGCAGGAGGAGGCGGTGGCTCGTTTGACGTCTGATGCAGCGGTTGCGGCTGCAACGGTGGTGAATGCAGCCCCGACGTCCCCGGCATAGAATGCTCGGAACGTGTTAATACAGAAACGGACGACGTCGCGCAGATTTTGGCTGGTGTGCTGTGACGCGGCTGCGCCCTCGTACATCCTCTCCTTCATCCAAACTTCGGTCGATACCACCAGTCCTCTGCTTTTTCCGCGACAGTCGCCGGTGTCTTCTAGCGCGGACACGCGTTTACGCGTGCCGTTACACTCTGTTCCTTGCGACTGCGGCGTTGCGACTGCCGAGAAGATTCTTTCGGTCGGTGGTTTTTGGGAAAGATGCCAAAATCAGGCTCGCCTACGGGAAACATTGTCGTAATGTCGTAGTGTTCGATTGACAGGGACCCGGGAAAGAGATAAGGGATTCGCGGTTTTATTCCCGGCGTGTGAATTCGACGATTCGATGGTCCATCTGTCGTTTAATGCGTGTGAACGATGGTATGTATGGTTGCGAAATAAGTCACCGATCTGACTTCGAAAGTAACCTTCGATCGTTCTCTGTTGTTGTTGCTGTTGCTGCTGACACAAATAGATAAGCCGCTTCGAGGAAATGAATATTGGAGTCATGAATATGGAAAGGCGTTTTAATTACGAGGGGAGGTATGTCACGTCGAATGTTTTAGTTTCCTCTTACCTGACCGGAAAGAACTATCCGATCGATCCAGGATCATGGACGAGACGGTGCAAATGCAGACAGCGTCCCGTAAATGAATATCGCGAGGAAAACGCGTAGTGTTTACGTATCCAATGGTTCGAGCGGCGCCACGCTGTCTCTGTCGAACCACGATCGTTGGATTTGCGGATCCCATTCGTTCTGGAAAGATGAACAACGCTGGTCACAATTTCTTCGATAGACGCATTTCCTTTCGGATTGTTTTACGTTCGAGCATCACGTGCGACGATGCCACTTGTCTCGGCGCTTTCTCTCGTCGAACTATCGATTCTCTATTAGTTAGGAAGAGAAACAGCCTAGCGGATACCTTCTCGATACCAGACGAGAATCTTTTACGTAAAATGTCGTCGTTTCTGGTGTCGCTTTCGCGAGAACTCTTTTTACAAATACGACACACTTCCATCGAACGAGTTAAGATCGTATCTGCCCCTTGTTTTGTGCGTTTCTATATCACCCGTGCGCAAAAATTACGCCTGAAACGAATGAATTCACGTTCCACGGAAATGCAGAGAGATACGAGCGACCGGAGGTCGTTCGCCATAAAATTATCGTCTTTATACTCGTAGGAACTTAATACATGCAAAGAAATAACTGTAAAGCCTGCACGCGTAACGAGGAACAACGGGCTAATCCCGCATAAACACCGAGACTGTTTTGCATACCTGTACGAAACGCGCAGGTCCGTGCAGTTAGGATGAGAGACGCGAGACGCGAGGTGTTGTTGAAGGATTATCGATATGTTCGTTTATATATTCGATGTCAGCTAAGTACATACGGAGCGTTTGTTCTCTATTAGCCTAATTAATCGCCTCAGGACAAGTTTAATAATTCGATTGGAACTCGTGGATATTTAAGATATCAGAAGGTTTGTCGTTTTATCGTTTATTTTATATCGCAACATAAAATTTGTACAAATAATAATTCGTAATAATATCGTAACTATAATGGACGATAATTGATATATATGCATATGTGTCGATCGATATATATCAATTTCAAATTTGCACGCGACACGCGTGCGTCCGTGGTGCGCGCGCATCGCAACACTTCGAGCGCCTTGTCAATGCGCGTAACCACGCGATCGCACGCGTAACAATCACTTGAACCGACATATGGTACGGTAGAGACCTATTTGACAACGTGTGTCTTATCGCGATACGCTTTCAGTTTCGGAAACGATACAATATTTGGTCGGTCGGCCAATCGATCGGTTTGTCGTTGAGAAGCGGAAGAACGGTGATTTCCCATCGCTTCCGGAGACGGTTGAAGATTCGAGGAACGGCGGAAAATTTACACTGAGCTGTATTTTTTCCTTTGTTCGCGAATTGTTGCGTTTAAAAAGGTAAATGAAACTCCAAGATATATAATCTCGGAAATGAAACGGTCTATATGTATATACATATATGGAATATCGGAACAAGAAGTAAAAAGAAATTCTATTAGCAGCAAATAAAGGAGACACCGTCCCGCGGTCGATAAAAAAGCTCGCCCGTTCTCCCGAACGTTAAAAAAGAAATCATGTTCGTATCTCGGCGAAGAAATGAGATCACAAGTCGAAAGGAACGAACGCGTACGATCCGGCTGGTCCTGTTTATATCTCTCCTTTTCCTTTGCTCGCTCTCTTCCTCTCTTTCCTTATCTCTATATCTCTGCGGTCTCTCTAATAGCGCGCGTATATTTGACACGAGTACTAGAACACGAATTGAAACACGATTTTTCGGCGAACGTCGGCGGCGTTCGCAAGAGCGGTACAAAAATAAGGACTTCAACGAAGGTCGCTACGTACGCGAGATTTCTAAACGCGCCGCGTTAATACTACAAAACTAAAGGGACGCACGGTAGATGCACGAGCCAAGAAATATCCTTTCAACGTTAAAAGCGTAGCTATCGTTAGTTCGGGCTGAAACCGCGTATTCCCTCCGCGGTGTTCTAACGCGAGACACGAGAACGTAACGGGCCATCCGAGCATTCCACTTTCTCTTCGGTTGGTTAATCGTCCTTCTCCCCTCGTTCTCGTTCGTATTGAATACACGGAACGAAAGGAGAACGAGGCGCTCTCAGATTTCTTTGGAATCCCTCGGGCCCTGTCCGCGGCCGTGTCCCACTTCGTTAAGTACTGATACGTTTACCGTTATTTACAACAGACGAACGCTCGAAAGTTCCAGCCAGGCGAAAACGATCGCGCGTGCGTTTTCTTTTTTTCATCGAAAACGCGACGATTCTCGACTTGAAAAAATGCGCGTATCATCTACGCGTCGCTGTCGAACGTCAGACTTATTGCTTAAGTTAATAAGCGCGTCACGGCGCAGTCGAGTTATGGTACATTTACAGAAAAGATCGTCCCCGATCGCCGGAACCGCGGGGATCATCACTCGAGTCGGCGGCATCGTCCACGATATAAAAGTACAAAATGCGTAAACGCGTCGCAACTCGAACGTGTCGAGTTCTATTAAGAACAGCGAGACACGTTCAAGCTTCGACGTTCCACGAGATTTTTTCTTCGATTTTGCTTCTCGAAAAGGTTTATGGCCTCTTATGGCATCGCGTCAGCCTTCATGCGAGATTCTTTTCTCTCTCAAGACTCGATCGTCCATCTTCGTCGCGGTTTGTACTTACATGCTACTTAAATATAATACACATCGAACAATATATCGGTCGGCGAGAAATGAGTTTGACCTTCTTCTTCCATCTAAATTATCAGCTGCTCTCTAGGTTTCACAATTGTTCCGACAAAATGATCACTCGTAGCGTTTGGATCCCGTCGTTGTCCGCGAATTCGTCAGTTCTCTCCGAGGATTCCCCATCTTTCATTAGGTTCCTCGTCGACCCGTGCTCGCAGCCCTCCGCTTCCGCTCTTACCTCTTCCGGCGCGCGATTGTTGGACCCCTCGACATCTTCCTGTTTCTCATTCGCATCCGTTTCCCGCATTGCGGAGACCGCTACCGTCGCCGTCGACGTGGTCACAGTGGTCGTGGTGACTCTAGTCGTCGGCAGACTCGAGGTTCCCTCGAAACCCGAGAACGCTGTCGCCGTGCGAACGGTGAAAGGAAAATTGCAGCAGGTCTCGGAATATCTGCCGATACTGTCCGCTGTGTTGTCGTGATCGTTCCTGACTAGAGCAAACTTCGACAAACGTCCCAGTGTTCGCCCTCTAGCTTCGCAATTTTCTTGCAATTGGAACGACGAAGCGTAGCCAGATACGTCCAAATTCGCAGGCTCGATTCCATCGAGATTACGGTCGAAAGTCTGTAACGTGGTTCCCGCGTCCGTGTGATCGATTCTGTGACGAGGTTCGAGAGAGTCGAAGGAAACTGACTTCGTTGGCCTGGCCAGGTCAACGACGGACAACGTTTCGCAGGAATCTAATCGAGATCCGTCTCTTCTTTCGTGTCCGATCATCGACGCCATACCGATCAGAGGAACGTTGGTCGTGGACGCGACGGGGAACGCGTTACAGACGCCAGGCGCCACGTTTGCCCGGCTGATTTGTCCTGGGATCTCTGGTACCGGATCCAGTTGTCCGATACATTCGAATCTTCGAGGCGACAGCATCCCGGAAACGACGCTGTTCATTCCGGAAAGGAATCTTGGCGATCTCAAGCCGGTTCTTAAGGTGGACGCCTCCGGTTCGGTAATACCTAACAGTCCAGACTTGTCGATGCGTCGAACCGTCGGTGAAGCTCCGTCTGGATCATCGTACGACCTTCCTCGAGGTTGACCGCGGCGCACAGAGTACGGATCGCCGGCGAACGGAAGCGAATTGGTCGCGTACGTTTCTCGATAAGAAAATCGTACAGGGGGTGGGTAGCTGGGAGTTGCGGTGGGATTTTCGGCGATGGTTATCGTCATCACGGCCGTAGCAGCTGGCATCGAGGTGCATGCCACGGCGTTGGACGAAGAAAACGTAGTGGTCGATGAAGCCGTGACGATGGCGTTCCACGAAGACATGGTCAGCGGCTGTAACGGGGGCGGCGGAGGAGGCGGCGGTGGTGGCGATTCCACGGGGTTCTCGATCACTATCTCCATCCTATGGCGGAGAGGATCGCGCGTATGGTCCACCGGGTGATACGTGGCTCCGGTGGGAGTGGCCTCCTGCTATAGCCATGTGGTGCGGGTGCTTCCGGCTCGCGAGCCGGTAGGCAGATCTCAAACGATTATCTCACGAATAATCCGGCGTCCTCGGCTGTTCGGAGTCGAGTAGCCCGATTCGAGACTCTCGTCGTACGATAGGCTGACCTGCTGAGGTGGCTTCGCGTCCTCGTCGTAGTTCTCTTGATAAGGTAGACCAGACACGTCGTACGGTGAATCTGTCGGACAAACAATCGGCAAACGGTCGTTGAGAGTAGGAAAACAAAAGAACGCAGCGGTGGCGGCGATGTACGTGCACGGAGAACGAGAGAGGAATACGAAGAGAGGATGCGGTGGATAGCAATGGCCAGGAGCCTCGTATCGAACGTGGTACGACGATAAAAGCTCTTGGCAATTGCAAAGGTCTCGAATTCGCAATCGCCAAGTTGGAACAGTTGTATTACTTAAGGGTAATTCGAGAACATCTTCATTGAAAAAATTGTGATTCCGGTGGTGTTAAAATTCGCGGCACGCGTCTTCGAAACTTCGGACCCGTTTTACCGTTTAAAACCGCTCACCTATATTCGGTACGTGGCGCTGTATAAACACGTCATATAAGACAATTCCGTAACGAAAGAGAAATAAAATCGGCGATCGGTAACAGGCGGGAATTCTAATATCCGAAAACTGGCGAGACTGGCGAACCGCTTCGGCAACTCCGGCAAGTTTGTACGATCGACTATTAAGCCTGTCACGACTGTCGAAAACACCTTGAAACATTTTTCGATTCGAATAACGCTCGGAGGGCGATTCGAACTTTCCGTATAACTAAATTGCTCGAGAACTTGCGACAGATAGAATTGAATGCTCATCGCTGGACGTGGTGGGTCGATCGTGGAGCGTCGGCTAAGGCTGGATAAAAGGGGATGAAACGGGGCGTGAGGTGGGGAAAGGGTCGAGGAAACGGTGATAGGGGAGGTGAAACGGGGTAGAAGGATTGCACGGAAGAGAGAGTTCGACTAAAGAATACTACTCACCGACGTGTTTTTGAGACTTTACGACGGTGGCGAATGGTTCCGAGCAAAACTGCTGTCGACTTAGATTATGGCTCTCCCGGTAATCCTCCCTCTGTGGGAGGTAATGAGGGTGGGTCGGGTAATCCGACTCGGTGGTTGCGTAGCCCGCCAGGTCGTACGACTGGCCAACGCCGTTCGCGGCCGCCGACTTCATCTGCCAGATGGAGTCTTGCGAGTTCACCGAGCCCCCGTTATTCGAGTTCGAGTAGCTGTTGTCCATGTAGCCCATGTTGACGCCTGCCATCAACGCGAATGCATCAATTACCATTTATTAGGCGAACTAAGAGTAAAAAGTTCTTGTTTACCATGTCCGAGGCATATAATTGTTGGCTCGGTGTTGAAGTAACGGTTATTTTCAAAGCGACGAGGAACGCCGAGACGTTAATGGCCGAGACGTTCCTATGTCTCGAATACGAGTGTAAGAAGAAGAAACGGAGAATTCCGAAGAAAAGAAGCGGACGTTACTTTTGCACTGTGACAATTTTTAGTCACGTGATTTATTTACTCCGTACAGAACGAGTAAGTATCGCGCAAGAAAGAAAAGCTAAATTGCAATTGCACGTCGCTACGCAAGTAATCGTTGGAGTTTTGGAAGAAGTACGATCATAGGAAGGTAGTCCTCGTTAAACCGCTCTACTTTATACCATATCTTTTCCATTCACGTCCGAACCGAGATACGTCCTCTCCACACCGACAAACTTTTTCCAGTTTCTTAAAATTTCTGCGCCACTAACGTTTACATCTTCGGCAATTTCTTACCATTGATGTTGTGGTTCGGTTGATGGTAACCGTAGCCAGGTTGCGAGTACGCCGGGGTCTTGGAGTCCTCCATGGCCAGCGCGTGATCCAAACTGTGTTCGAGGGCTTTGTTCTCCGCGTAGTAGGGCGGCGGCGCTTGGCTCTGCTGTCCGTTTCCGGCGACGAGGCTCGGACGAACCCTGTACGAGCAAACAACATCGAAATCCCATTCGAGCACCGTGTAGCTGGAACTCTCCTCGAATCGTCCAAACAGATTCAAATACTTACGCGTTCGAGTCCATTTCGTAGTCCTTCGCCTTGGTGACGTGTTTTCGCCGACACCGACAAAAGAGCAATAACAGCGCGGCGAACAACAGAAACACGGCACCGCTGACTACAAGGGCGATCAATGTCGGTGTTGCAAGAGCTCCAGCTTGTGCGATATACGAAGGACCAACTATAACAAACGAAAAACCGATCAGTACCGTATGATCCTTGGATTATGACGCGATACGGTTACAATCGGCAAAAAGGGAAACGCGTTTACTCACTTTCAGCCTCCGCGTATTCGCCACATTTTTGCCGATCAGCCTTCAGACACAATCTAACTCTGAGTCTAGGTTCGGTATCGAGAGATTCTAGGTCATCCAGGACACCCTCCCTTTGAGTAGGAGCGCTTCCAAGTACCTCGAGAGGCCACTCGTCGAGAATCCTCCACTGCGATTCATCCGTGGAGGAAGACGGCCCATCGAACTTCTCAATCGACGACACCAGCGATAGGCAAGTGGCGCCGACACTAATGGCCAGCATCCCGCTCTCTGGATCGTAGCTAACTCTCAACGGCGCCGGAATTTTGGCAACTGCGGTCGTTGCTGTTACCTCGTCGGAATAATCCGAGTGGTTCTTCGTGTTGTACACTTTAACCTTGAACGTGTACGTCTGATGTTGCTCTAGGCTGGTCACGTTACACGGATTAGATCGACGACAGTCTAGTTCGAGCCACTGACCAGCCGGTGGTCTAGGAACGGCGCAATCCGGCGCTACGATTTCATCACCACCGGGTACTCTTCTGTAAGAGACGAAGTATTTAGTGATGGGCAATCCACCGTCGAAACCGAGCTCCCAGAGCAAAGCTACGTGCGTAGGGCCGACGTCCATCGCCGTGATGTTGATGGGTCTCTCCGGTGCGCCTTTCGGTTGCAGTCGAATGGTCGAAGTGATGCTACCTTGAGCGTTTGCCGCTCTGCAACTGTAATCTCCGTAATCCAACTCTCGGATGTTGGTTATCCTGAGCACGGATGTGTACACGTCGTAGTTGTCGCTGCTCGTGGAAATCTCGTAGTGACCGTCGCTCGATGACCCTTGCAAACTGGCCGCGTTGGTGCCAAAACTCCATTGGAACTCGGGTTTCGGCCAAGCTTGGACTTTGCACGCCACCTCGGCCGTCTCCCTCAAATTATACGCGACTTTGCCGTGTTGATGCAAAGCGATAGGCTCGTGTTCCACCTTCAACATCATCGTCGACTCGACCTTCTTGACCTCGTTCACGAACACGCAGGTGTATTTGCCTCGATCGCTAGCCACGATCTCGTCCGTTTGCGGTCGGGCATGGCCCAGGAAGCTCAGCGTTGAATTCACGGTGATCACGTTCCCGTGACCCTCCGAGGCTGTTGTAGTCACCTTGTAGAGCCTCTCATCCGCGGTGAGCTCTTGATCGTCCTTCAACCATCGAACACTTGGTCGGGGTTTGCCCTGCGCCACGCAGGACACTTGAAACGATGATTCGCCGACCCTGTGAACGACATTTCCCTGTTTGCACTTCTCGTTAAAAAATGTTGGGTTTCCGAGTAATGTTAATCGAATGAGGGAATTTCACGAACGAAGATTCGAAGCGATACGACAGAAAAATTTGTTCGATGCCTTTCTATACTTTAAGAATAAGTACGCATCCCTGTCGTTACGCCAAAGTATTGTAGGTACTTGGATGCGATCGTAGCGCACATTTAATCGTCCTCTTTGTCGTTAAAAATACAGGGAAATGTTCGAGAGAAGGGTTGAACGATCTCGCGTGATGGCCGAGGGAAGATAATTCCTGTGTATTTTTAGCAGCAAAGAAGGTAATTAAGTATTCTGTTTCTGATCGTCCACTCTTTATTATTCGTTGTATACCGTATAATTGCGATTCCGTCACGAGATGGAAGATGAATCTTTTGCCAAGGGAAAAGGGGTTTGGCCGATTTCGCGTTTCTTCCCCCAATCTACGAAATTCTCTTGCCCGCGCCCGCGTAACGGTCTCTGGATTATTTGTGAATTAACATAGCCGCCAGTATTCTAAGGTGTTCCTAACTTTTCCGCGACTTTTAAACCGTAAACTCTGAATCCCGGCTTAAAGTAGACCGACCCAATTTCCAGCCAGTATAAACGTAGCGAATGGCCCCTGATAGCATCTGAACTTTTCCGTCTTCTTGATAACCTCGAATACAAAATGCTCTAGAAACGAGAACGAGAAAATTCCAGGGAAACTGGATACTCACTTCCTGGTAACGTGTGGTTGCAACTTGGTCAATATCTTGGGCGGTTGGTGTACGGTCAGGTTAACGGACGCGGCCTCTCCGTTGCCTATCTCGTTGGTGGCATGGCACTTGTACGTTCCCTCGCTGCCCAAGTGAACCGAGTCGATCTCGTATCTCGGGCCGGTGTTCTCCGAGGGCATCGATATCGTTCCAGACTCACCCTCCTTCCACCATTTGTACCTGGGTTCTGGATAACCAGCTGGACTTGCCATACAAGTGAGAATAACTCTGGACCCCTCGACGGCAACCGGCGAGTCCGGAGTGACCCTGGCTGGACCCGGTTTGTGCCTGACTCGAACGGTTAACCGAGCAGTGGCTGAGTAGTTTCGCCTCTCGCCGCCAGAAGGATAGATCGTGTTCACCGCCCGACAGGTATAATTTCCGGCGTGATCGGCCGTGACGCGGCTCAACCGAAGAATTGAACCGAGTTGTCGAAAATCTGGTCGGCTGTCACGCAACCACTCGATCACCGTCGGCGGAGGATTTGCAGTCACGTTACAGTGCACGGTCACCGTGTCCTCGACCTCGGCGATCCTCAGAGGATCGCCCTCTATCGAGACGGTCGGTGGATAAAGAACGTCCAATAAGAGGGAACTCTCGCCCCTCTTTCCAAGTCCGTTGTCCGCCTGGCAGGTGTATTTGCCGGCATCTTGGACGGTGACTCTTCGTATGGTGTGCTGAAAGCTGGTGGCCACGAAACTTCCGTCCCGCCACCATCGTACCATACCAACGGTTGGTTTCGAGTCGACACGACACTCGAGGTTCGCGGTTCCATTTACCTCGACTTTCAGAGGATTTTCCGGACCCACGGTAACCCGCGGAAAGTAGTTGACATCAAGGGTTACCGTGGCATTCAACGTTTCACCGTCGCGCATAGCCCGGTTCCTGATCACGCAACGAAAAGTCGCTCTGTCGTCCTCTTTTTTCGGCTCGACCGACAACGTTCTGCCGGAGTGAAGAACGGCGGTCTCGTTGCCGCGGTACCATCTGACTTCCGGCTCGGGGCTGCCGCCGTTCGTGTTACACTGCAACTCGAGCTTTTGGCCCTCGGTGGCGGACGCCGAGGTCGGCGAGATCGTCGGTGGCCCAGGCGCTCTAAGTACAGTCAGAGTGATGAACTTGCGGTGCAGGTCGTGCCCGGTGCCGCTCGCCTTCACACGGCACTCGTACTTGCCGTTGTCCCTTTCGTACGATACGTTTCGTATCTGAAGATCGTATCGACCTTCCTCTAGGTTCATGAACACCTTGTACTGAGGCGATAACGCGAGATTGTCTATCGCTGCGTTATCGTGATTGTCATTGGTATGCGTCAACCAGAAACAAGTTACGTTTTCCCTTGGCGGGGAGAAGCGACACTGCAGCTGTACGGTGGACCCCTCGTGCGTGTCCATCTGCGTTTCCTCGACGCGACCCTGTGCCGCTGCTGAAACACATCGAAACC
The DNA here is from genome assembly GCF_905332965.1 of Bombus pascuorum. Taxonomy (NCBI): domain Eukaryota; kingdom Metazoa; phylum Arthropoda; class Insecta; order Hymenoptera; family Apidae; genus Bombus; species Bombus pascuorum. The sequence goes on along the minus strand of NC_083495.1, from coordinate 2,262,875 downwards.
AACCATCTCGTTAGAACTCACGCTCCTATACACCGTTGTATATTTCTCGTCGGTAGAGGCTCATTTTCTTTTCATCGCGCCGTGTGCATTTTCTCGCGACCGTTTCACATCGTCTAATTCCGTCTCGCGCTCCAACGGTCTAATATTCTATGCGCCAGAGCTTGCACGATGCTCGACGATGTCACTGTTCGACATCGTCGTGCCAACCTATACGCGGGAATCGTTTTGCAATTTTAACCGTCGCCGATATATAACATCCACGTATATGCAAAACGATAGGCGTCGCGACGGCCAAACGATCCGTCGCAGTCTCGTCATTGGGTCGCGTAACGGTAAAGTCACCCGTTTGACTTCTCGCTGATATCGCAAGACCTCTCTTTCTTCTTCCTCTTATTCTCCTCGTTCGCGACTGTAACCCCACCACTACTGGACGTTCGTTTCTTCGTTCGTTCGTTCGTTCGTTCCAAGGGATCGTTCCCCCTTTCCTTCTAACCACCTTAGCCTGCGTTATGTCAGCGTGCGTCTCTTTTCAACCTTCCTCTCTCACCTTTACCTGTTCCGTCCGGCTCCCACTCGCCGCTCAACCCATCTTTTCTCTACCTATGCACCAGTCTATATTTACGTCTGCTTGTCTCTCTATAAATCCATCCGCGCCGTTCTATCCCTCTTCGTTGCCTCTATCCCCTATCTTAGCTATTCATCGACCCATCGCAGTTTACGTTTTCCCTTCGAACTCTCCCCGCGTTTCTCGCCGTGGCTTGTTTACTTTTCGATAGCACCGTTTTCTTGCTCACGTGCCATCAGACCGACGCGACGTTCGATTTCTTCTATCGAGATACCGACTATACGTATACGTATTTTCCTATCTTTACTAGCACGCGTGGAATGTGAGCGAGTGTATATATACGGTGCATCGTCGAAAAATCGATCGAAAGAGCGTTGTCGAACGAATCGTAACGAGCTGCCATCGGTGTGTCGTCGGTTACCTAACGTATATTATATTCCACGAAGAAGCAGCTGCAAGGCGAGTCGTAGCGTTAACCCGTCGCTCGTATACACGGAGACACCTGTGGCAGCTCGGCTACGTCACGAAGCCTAATACTGTCGTCGCGGCGTCGTTCGGTATTTCTCCAACGGGAAGCTGCCTAAGCGAGCCGCGTTCTGCATACCTAACGAATTTACCATGACTACGCTATCGACACAGCTTCGTCGAATTTGTGTCTTTACAGCGTGAAATACGAAGAAACACGGCTCGTAATGCCACGTTCACAACGTGCAACGAACGAATGACGAATTCGTCAACGAACAGCGAACGAAAAAGTACATCAAAGGATCTGTTTACATTCCGTTCGTGAACTGTAATGGTGGACACAGTGCTACTTCTATTCGCAATGAGTACATACATAGCGGAACTATTTGCCAACAATTCTTGTTAATGTGGATGCGGCATTACAGTCGGCTCTACAGTACGATCTATACAACGATGCCATGTTAGCCAATTACAATTTTTCTTCGCTAACTGGCTCTCGCGTACAAAATTAATTCTTGGAACTTGTTTTTTGCAGCTTCTAGCATTGCGTATGTAAATGCACAAACGCGGTTGGGTCAATACTTGGGATTTTCGAAAAATACATCCACACAAGATCGTAACTTGTAGTCAGCTAGAAGAATATTTGCGTATTTCCATCTATACGTGAACGTTCGAACGCTTGTCGATAGGATTGAAATCGCGCGCAGAGTTTTCATTGGTCGAGGAGGCGAAAGGAGGCCTTCTCGGCCTCGAGCGCGGCCCAGAACGGGTTTGTTAAAAGGACGCGCAACAAAACTCGCTGCAAACTGCGACATACCGACACGGCACGTCGCGAGAGTCGCGACGCCATGCAAGGGCTCTATTTCCAATCGTTTTCTTCGCCGGTCGTAAAATCGTTTCGTCATTCACGATGACACGATTCGCGGTAAGAAAAAGTCTACCGTCTTTTTCCTTTTTGTCATCGAGAGAAAACTAGGGTCGACGAGTCTCGACGCAAGCTATGAACGAGGAACGAGTTTTTTCGTTTCCGGGGAATGTACTTACCGGGATGCAGGAGCAGCAAGGTAACGACGATAATTGCCGCGGTGCTCGGCAATCGAATCCTATCCATTCTATGGGCAAAACGAATTCCACAAACGGTTCGAGTGGAACGGAACAACGAGAGACGCAAATTGCGCGGCTCCATTCGCACTGGAGGACAGAGTTCCGCGTTGCAGCGACTTTCACCGAGAAACGACGGCGGTGCGCGAGTTTTGCCAACACGCGGCATCGATGATCGTATCGATCTTCTCGATCACGCTCGTCAAACCACAAAACAAACCACTGCACGCATAACTCGATATTCGTTCTATTCTATCACTCGTTGTTTCACTCTCGCACCTTCTCTTCGCACTGTATCTCTCTCCCTTCGTCGAAATCGGTAAAACGAAGACGACAACAAGCTTCATCGGTCGCGATTCTTCCCAGATTCGTATACGATCGACGTTTTCGAACGAATCACGACTACCTGGATGGTAGACCCACGCGAATTGTTTCACGATCCACTGGCTCAAAAAAGTATCCTCCCATCGTCTTGGGTGCCCGACGCTTGGGTGCTCGATAGTTTCCCACTCGAGGCGATTTCTCAACAGCGGCACGCTCGTTGCAGCAGGTTCGCCGAGAACGACGAGGCTCGCACGGTGATTTCCATCGCGAGCATCCGTCCGTCCGCGGGACAGACAAAAAAGGAAGGTTTGCGCGCGATTTCAAAACGCCACGTTGCAACCGTCCGGCCTAAGGCACTCCTTTGTTCCGCTGGTGAGACTCACAGGTATTATACGCGTTCTCGCGTACCACCTTTGGTACGTGGATCTTCGTCCAACCGCTCCAACCTGCGATACTCGATCGCCACCTACGTGCTTTGTCTTTCTGTTCGTGAAACTTCACTTTCCCATCACGTTTTCGCGAGACGGTCAGTCGATGCAAAAATAGCGAGGGACGAGCGAGGAAGCGAGAGCAACGGGACGAAAATAAATCGAAAAATGTGTCAAGATGGAGAAAGTGTACGGCGAAACGATTGTAAAACTTGCAACATGCGAATAAAGACACTGTTCAGTCCCCGAATATCGTACAAGTCAGTTTCCAGTAAGAACACTATAAGGGTAACGTATTTGTAGGAGCGTTAAAAAATTCCAGTACCAAGTAACTTTCACGCGAACACACTCGACGAGGGTCGCGCGACGACTGAGCTTGGGGTCGCATAGCATCGGCGCTACCCCCCACCGGTCGGCTTCTCCCCGATCGCCGCGTCCCCCACTACGGTTTGGTGCGCGCGTAGCGCAGCGCGCAACGTACAACCGGTCGTCGTTCGTTCGTATGGATATATATGTATAGGACGATGGTGTCGGAGGTAGTGGTGATGGTAGTAGCGATGCTAGTGGTGACGATGATGCTGGCGATGGTAGCCAAGGTGGCAGCGGCTGGACGGAAGACGAACGGCGAACGAACGTGTTCGACGAGGACAGAGAAAAAAGGATCGGAGGGAAACGCGTAGGGCATGATGAAGACGAGGCAGAATAAGGTAAAGCCATTGAGGAGAAGAGAGAAGACGACGGTTAAAAAAGGTTGGAAGTGCGAGAACAGCTTGCCCCCACCGACCTATGCGGCAGGTGGTTCTTACCGCCGTGGGCTAGGCCCAAGGGACTGCCAAACATTCGCGCGGCCGTCTGTCGTTGAGCTTTTTCATCGGCGAGCCTGCTACCGACCCCCGCACAATTTTTCTCTCCCGAAATAACCGCTAGGAACGACGAACGACGACCGAGAAATTTAACGAGGATGAACGTCCTGTTTAAGGGTCAACTTCGCGGCTACTACTACTCAACTGGAATCGCGTGGAATCTTAGCAAGAGGGTACATTGGTCGTGAAAAGAGAAGGATCGCGACCGGTGGTTTTTCGACGGTCGAAGGACACCTCGGTGCAGCAGGTGTCCGTTTCTCGACGATCACTCCTCTCTACCCGATTTACCACGCTACCTGCCTCTTACTTTCGGCCAGCTGCTCCTTCCATCTTGCGGAATTCTCTATTTTCCTAGGAATAAATATTCCCATCGTTCTGATAGTCGAAGGATGCGTTGGACGAAAGGTGCGCGGACATATGGCTCGCGTGAAAATCGACGTTTCCCACACACGGGCGCGTTCACGTTCATAAACCGTAAGAGGAGCGCTGAATGCGATCGAAGGGAAGATGCGAAGGATGAGAAGGAGTACGAAATGAAATCGAAGACGGGTCTCGAGGACGAGAGAGGCCTCGAAGAAGCGGGTCTCGATTCGGATGAAAGACGGAGGACTCAACCAAGGGGAAACGTTCGTTGTTCGACGGCGATCGGTTTTCGGCTCGGTTTGAAAAATCGGGCGAGCGGTGAATGGTAGACGATCAGGTCGAAGTTTGCACGCGAGACGCGTCAAAAATACGCTTAATTAAACAGTAACGATTGCCGTTCGCGAGCCGTTAACGAACCTTCCATCCTGCGACTCGGCGAGGAAGGGTCAGCGGAATAAGCCCGGCGGAATCGTCGAAATAATTGCGGCCGCGATAATTGCGCCTCGATTCGAACGATTCTGGGTGGCTCGCGTCAGCCGCGCGGCCTCTCCGACTTTTCACCCATTGATTAAAAGCGCGCGATTAAACCCTGTGTCATTCTCAACACGTTGTAAACGTCTAGAGTGTCCTCGTCTGCACGATTGGATTCGATCGATGGCGTTGCTTCTTTCCATTCGCGCTCGTAAAGCCGACTCTCGATCGTACTAAATCTAGTAGATCGAAACGACCGAATCGTGAGTCTTCGTGTACGCGAGATCCGTCCGGCCTGGAGTTTCAAGTAAGGTTAACGGAGAGTTAGCCCAGAGAGAGAAAAAGAGAGAGAGAGAGAGAGAGAAAGAGAGAGAGAGAGAGAGGAAAAAGCAAGTAACAACGACGAAGTATGGTGGCAAGGAGGGCAGCCGGGCCTCGCACAGCATCCCGTGGCCGCCACGTCCAGTCACGCGAACCATTAAAGATTCAAAGCCCGGAGGCCGAGCAGATGGTCCCCGAACCGAGAAACGAGAATCGTGAAGAGATCTCTGCCAAGAAGCAACAGCCCGGACTCGGACTCGGACCCGAAAGCGGCAGCCCAGGAATTACTAGGAAGCGGCAACACCGCCGGGCCGCGGTTACGTCCTACGGTCGTGCCGGTGACCGAGAGCTCCGACCCCTTCTCCACCTCTCGTGCCCTCCGCGCCAAACGCTTCCCTCGAACACCGCCAGCTTCTTTTCTACGCTTACGTTCGACGACGAGAACCTCTCCCCCTCCCTCTCGTTCACCCTCTGTTAAGTCCTCTGCGTCTTCTTTTTCTTCCTCCACCTCCTCCCTCTTCTCTCCTTTTTTGCCTTTCAGAACCATTCTCCCTCTCTGCCACGACTTACCTGACGCTCTCCCGGCACTGCGCTCGCCTACCTCCTCTACCTTCCACCAACCTTCCAAACCGCCCGACAACGTCGCCTCCGTGATCTCGCAACACCGTCGGGGCCTCTACCTTTGCCAGAGTTGGCAACGTCGCTACATCGGGCCCCGATACCGTGCCTCAGGCTCAGCAATGCCTCTCCGTTCTCTGCTCGACTTTCTTACCGTTACCATTCTAGCACGTGCATTATCGGCGCCAGCCTTTGTTCCACGATCAAACTCGATCGACTCGACTAGCTACGACAAGCACGTCGTCCGAATTCTCGATGACGGTCGTTCCGTTCGACAGACGAGCAACGCTAGACTCTGACGACACGGTATATATGTATACGTCGAATTGGTTCCAGAGGTCTTCTTGACGTCTCGATAAGGAGTATCTCACGACGTGTTGATCGATGACGCTCGAACGTAATTGTAGAAACGGACTGTTCTTGTTTATCCGTTTCATAAATCGTGGCTCTCGACAAACTCTCGCGGGACGTTCCCGTTCCCGGAACTCCTTCCTCCTTCGAACAGCTTAGCCCTTTACATAGCTCTACCGCTCCTCTATTATTCTTCGCTTCAAACGACGCTTCGAGTGCCTATTGAACTCTTTCAAGGTCTAATTGGAGCCTAGATTATAGGCTCTATTAGTCCCACGGTTCAAAAGAGTAACCAAGGCAAAGTCGAAAACCTGTCGCAAATCTCATAAAGCATAAGCCTCCATTAGCAGGGACTCGATATTTCCTAAGCCGGTACCATTCCTTTGTCTCGTCTCTGCAATAGGATAGAGCACGGTCCAGGCGCTAAACTGGTCAGCTTGGTCGTACCTGACTTCTCCCTCGGTTCGTGCATCGCAACGGTATGGAAGCTACTTACGTGCAGCTCCGAAGGTAAGTATCTTTAAAGAAATACTGCGAGGTATATAGAACGCGTCCACCCACGCCCGTGAATACGACTGTCGCGTAGTCGCTTTCCCTGAACACTACCGTCCCCGCCTTTCGCCGACCTTGGAATTCCTGATTCTCGAGCGTCGCTCGTCCACCGCCGACACGGGTAGCCGCTTTCTGCTCGAACAAATATGAGGTTGCAGCTTTGCCGGAGTTTACACGATGCAATGGACACGCGAGGTTGTGCGTACAAGACGCGTATACCGCTAGGCCGATACCGATATCGGGTGGACCCGTTTCACGGCCGTGAATGTATGTACGCGGACATATGTAAGTACTGTGGAAGGAACGGTCGGTGTCCCGGTTCGGGCATTAGCGTGGAAAAAGAAAAAACGACGACGTGGTCGAAGGCACTGGAAGAGGTCATCCACGACGGGTGGCGCGAGAGAGGAGAGGCTGAGTAAAACCGCATGGCCCCGAGAATGGCAGCGTGTAACAAGAGGCTCTTTCATTTCGTGGCCGCAGATATGGCGGCTGGATCGGCGACAAAAACTTTTTTTTTCTCTCGTCGAGTTGGGAGAGGCTGAGAGAGCGCTTATCGCACGTACACCGTCGAGAGCATTCTTGGATACTGTCTTGGCGAACGAACGCCACATACTGTGTACTGTTCGACGTGGCGTTAAACGACGAGCCAAGGCGAGGGCGGAAAAAATGGGGCGCGCGGCGAACGTGTCAGAAATGAGATGCAGTGGGGGGCGGCTACACGCGCGCCGACCGTAGTCGAAACCGTCGTTTACGAAATGAGAAAGAAATGTAAACTATGGCCGGAGAACCGAAGGGAAGGTGGAACGGGGGGACGCGAGGCCGATAAGAAAGAACACGTGCCACATCGTTAAAACTCGTCTAGAGACCGGATATCGCAGTGGCCAGGGCGTTCTGTTACTCGGTAGAAATAACAGTGGCTGCTGTTTTGGAACGAAAACCGCGCGAATCACGGATCCTGGTTACAGCCTATATTTGTAGACGAACCGCGACGGACCCCGAGGGCAACCGAAGGGCCACGGAGGGCCGCGGAGCGAAAGCGACCGGCCAACCGAACCAACAGACGGCAGGAACACCGAACGGACCAGAACGAGAGAAGAGGACGGAAAGGTCTTGGGTTCAACGTTTCCTAAGAGAAGATCGAAGCTAAATTTAACCCTGTTCGCGTCACGGTACGCCAGATACCAGAACAGCTTCCACACAGAACACCGTCAAAATTCTCTTTGATTGGCGTTGTTCGATCGATGCTCTTTCTACATAGACTCAGTGGCCGTAGGCGCGACAAAAACGAGACACGGTAGTATACGTAACTGGCTCGAGATGCGTTTTACCGCGGCGAGCCCGCGACACGATGGGGGAAAGAAGGTCACGTTTCCGCGAAAAGACGACCTACTCTACTATCGCCCCCAAATAAAATGATCTCGATGATGTTTCTGGAGAGAAAGAGAGAGAGAGAGGGAGAGAGAGAGAGAGGGAGAGAGAGAGAGGGAGAGAGAGAGGGAGAGAGAGAGAGAGAGAAATCTTGTTCGTTGGGAAAAACAGCCAACAGGATGCACGATCTAAACGAAGGGGAATATAGGTGGAGATACTTTGATAAGAAAGTCAGGACAATTAAATGGTGTTGAGCGATTCACTTGAAACAGTAAATCTCTGCTCTAGCGTTCTTAGACAGGAGTCAAAGTCTAGGCATGTTGAGCCAAAGCGATAACAGCGGCTTTCATTCGACCTGCGATAAGGGGTCGCACTATGCTAGGTTTCTTACGCCTGGTGGTATTGCTTGTCACATTTCCCGCCTCGTTTATCTTTTCTCTATAACATTTTTCTTTTTTTTTTTTTTTTTTTTGCTTTTTTCTATAATATCGTCATCTCTCGATCGTCCCTCGGTCTCATCGAAACTTTCGTCGAACGTGAAACGCGACGTCGTGACGCGCGGCACGGGATTCGCAGCTCGTCCTTCCGTAAAACAACGTACTTTTGTACACACGTCCATCGTATGTGCGCGTACATCGAGGGACTTGACGTCGTCTTCCAACTCCCAACAGCGAAGGAGCGTGGGATACATTGGAGAGCGTATCACGTGTCCTCTGTGCGCGTTACTACGCGCAACACGCACCGCGTACGAGCCGTGTGTATGCGTAATGTACGTAGCGCGCGTATCTCCGCACTGCTGCGTGCCTACGTGCCTGCGTGGCTGCGTGCTTAGAGAGCCCACTGCTCCGAAGGTTTCCTTTGTGTTCCCTTCACAGCATTTTTTCCTTGGTGAAGAGTGGTCGAACGTGACCGAGCGATCTAAACGGTCTCGACGTCAGGACCGGTGGTTGTTGCTGGCACGCCGCTGTTTTGACGGACTGCCGGAAAAGTAACGAGCACCGGCAGGGTTTACGAGCGTAACGAACTCGCGTTTCCCCTCCGACGAACGGGAGAAACAACGAACAGGCTAGGACAATCGGGGCTGGGAAAAATCCAGATCGTTTCCGCGTACGGATATTTACACGGTCGAAGCCTTTCGATTCACGTCGCACGATTGTTTTATCGTTGTTGCTACTGTTATTATTATTATTATTATCATTGGAAAACAGGGAAGGTATCGCAATTAACGATAGATAGCGTACAAGGCGAGTAGCTTCGGCGCAGCGTATAGGCGAAATAGTGATCAGAGCTATTCTGTTTCTCTCGTTGCTCGTTAGCTGTGAAAAAGCTATCGGAGCCAGCTAATCGTGACACGAGACTCGCATTAACCAAACGCCACGCGATCGAACGAAGAAACTCGTGCTACGGCTCTCGATAACGAAACGAAACGCTGACTCTATTCTAGAGGATATTACCTAACTTAACTGTTTTGTTCGAAGCCAAGCGTACCACAGCAAACTTTGTACAACAAACTCCAAACAACAAAGTGCATTTTTAAAACGAACCGTGGCCGATGTGTCGCTCGTAAATCTGTTTAGAGACACGCTGTGATCGAGTGGTGGAAAGAGGAAAAAGGAAAAAACATAGTTTCGGGAGGAAAAAGAAGAAGTTCACGAGTTCGGTAGCCTGTCTCGACGCGATGACACGAGAATACATGGCACCTCGTGCGACGATTTATCATCGAGGAACGCGGAGAAGCTCGCCTGCCTACATAGTCTCCGATTTTTCGTCTTCCTCTTCCTCGCGGAGCCATGTTATCGCTGAAACATCTCTGACCACACGCGAGCCACGTCCAACGATCGATTTCCTGGTTGGACGCACCGCGTTCAACTATTCCTTATCGCGACTGTTCCTCCGCTCCCGAAACTGTACCGGTACTCTGCGAAACTGTGCGAGAAGTTCGCAGTTCGCCGGCGGCACCTGTTGCACGGATTTCCGGCACGTTTTCCGCGTGCGTTTGTGCGCGCGCCCTCGTGCACGAATGCAAGAGAGAAAAACAGACGCGAGGAGGAACGAAGAGGAGAGCGGATAGCGGATGCGTCGTCGCGCGATTAACCAGCTATTCGCGGATTTGCTACGTTACGTCACACTCTTTGACGCGTGTTCTGCTATGAATCAGCCGCCAGCGATTCGAGCTAACGCGATTTCTAACGTTATTCGGTCGTGCCTCGTGGCATGAAATCGAAATCCAGTAGATATTAAGATCGGCTCTCGATTGAGTGGCGAAATAAGAACTGAAGGAGACACAAAAGGGGGAGGGGAGGGGGGAATTCGCGATATTGGGACGACGTAAGCAAGTACGCGCGAAATCGATGGCACTCAAGATCGACCGTTATCCGGGATTTCCTTGACGTGGAGGAAACGCGGCGAGGAGCGAGTGGAACGATCGCAGGCTGTTGCGTGCGTGTATACGTGCGGCGAGGTGCGTGGAGAACCGAGGGTCTCGCATCTGCGAACCAGTCACACCGGTCCCACTTCTCTCTCATTGGCGTAGCAGCCGAGTTTTCCGAACTAAATTGCCCGCTAGCGAGTAGCGCTGAACGCGATTCGCAAACGGAGCGATTTAAAGGGCTTCGGGCGAGAGCCGCACCGATCAACCGATCGAGGTCATAGTATCGTATCATTAGTCCGAGGAAGCCCCTTTTTTGTTTGCCCGTTTACGTGGAATTGAACGGGATTAAGCCAACTGTTGGTTAACTGTCGGAGTAATGCAACGTCTGCGAGTAATTAATCGTCGAGGTTGGAGGTAAATTTAATCGTACGAGGTAATTGCCAGATTATACGAGATCGCTATGCTTAACTTTGCCGCTCGGGACGATCATCCTCCTCTATTTACAATGCTTAAGGAAATGTTTGCTAAACGACAAAGATTCCATACGAGGTTATTAAAGGAAACGATACCTTCAAACTTATAAGCGATCGATCTTGATTCTGTCTGCATAGATCTTTCCATCCAGCATGGCAAGAAATCTCGAATCATGCTTAAATCCAGCGACCTTCGAAATCGTCGCGTCGTTCACCTCGAGTTCCCTCGTTGCATGGTAGCATGGTGTAGGAATCGCACGATCACCGAGCACAATGCGTCACGAGTTGCCCTGAATTTTCCGAGTGAATCGTTTCTCACATCGAACGGAAAAGAAGGTAGGTTCGGTCGACTAAGAAGGCAGAGGAAAAGCGTGAAGAAGCAGTGTATTCGTGCTCCAAATACAAGCACTCTCGTTCTATCGCGCTTTTAAACGAACGAGGATGGATTTCTCACTGACGTATTTTTTTGACGGACCACTTTTTTGCATGCAGGAAAATGCGCGCTATATAGTCCAAGTCCGTGTCCCGTTGCTGCTTCTTCTTCCTCTCTGGACGACAACTTTGGAAACCATTTTTCCCCGGCTTCTCCGAGGTTGCAGTTTTTGTCCGCGTCTCCCTTGTTCGTTTCTCTGGCTCCGGTCCTCCACCAGGCCAGTTCCCCGATGTTTTTGCTAGCGTACAGGGTAAAGCCTGGCTCGAGACGGAAAATTCCTGATGAAAACTGAAAATTCTTGGCTTTGCGCCATTGGATTCCAGTCGAGCCGGTTGCCGCTCCTACCCGCCGTTACCTACTGTCTCCCTCCCTCTCCTTTCCTCTCCGTTTACCCGCCCCCTTCCTGTCTCTAGCCTTTCTCTTTCTCTCCGTTTTGTTCCTAACCTATGCCTCTTTCTCTTCGCTTCTGTCTCTCCTCTACGCTCTTTTTGCCGTTTCCCTCCTATACCTCCGTTCCTCCAGAGACCTTCCAGCCGACGGAATATACCTTTAGCACTTTCGACTACTCTCGAGTCCCGCACTCGCAGTGCCTTTCGTTATTGGTGGTACGCGTGACTCAATTCCGTCCGATCTTTTCGTTTTGGCTTTTAAACGGGCTAATCGAAGCGCGTTACTTTCGCTGAATTCCACATCCCACCTTTTCCTGTTCCGTAATTTCATATCCGATCTTCAGCACTTGGGCGAGGATCGCCAATGGTGATGAAGAACTTTGGGGTCTACCGGAAAAACCGCGAGATCGATGTCCGTCGAGGTTGGACGAGAACGCAAATATCTCGTCGACGAAACTCGGTCTTCCTCGACGAACGAAAGTTTTTCGATCCTACGGTAGTGAGAACACCGGTATTTGCTTGCCAGCACACCGGGAGCTCTAATAGCGGTTAAACGGCCGGTTCTTAGCTCTTCAATTGCAGCCTTATGGAATACTATCGAACAGAGTCCTCGTGAAAAGTCTACCTCGACTAATTGTTCCCCGCGCACCACCATCGACACTCGGCTATTACGAGCGTTGACCCGCTCGATCGATAAGGTCGCGGCCAATAACGCTAAGCTTCCCGATCATCGAGCCACCCCGTGATCTCTGCCAATGCGGTTTGAGAAGAATTCTAGAGGCTGCGAGCGAGAAACTTCTCTTTTCAACCGCAATTCTATTCCAGGAATCGAACGAACAACACAAGCCACTGTATTCGAGCACGATCGCTCACCGCCAAGTGGACCTGCGTCGGTTTTCGGCTTCCAAGAAGGAAACGTAAGAAAGATCGTGTTCGACGCGCCTGGTTCGTTCACGCTTGTTCTTTCACCGTGAGCTCCTTATTTATGGGCATTGCATTCGCATAGTTACGCAATCCGGGTGTTTATGGTCGAGTAACGGCACAACTTACTAGGCCAGTTACTACTCGGCTCCGTTGTAAACCCGTCTAACACCACCACAACTCCGTCTCCTAAGTCCAGGCACTGGTCCTGAACTTTTCCTACTCGTGCGTCTGGCGGGTAGCCTCGCGCGATATCATCGGTCGAGGCAGCTCGTTTTTATAAAGCAACGTACCGCGGACGGTGGTTTCGCGTAAATTTCAACGGGAGCTCGCGTTACTCCATCGTGGGGCGCTAGGAAACTTTCCGACGAGCTTTTCTCATCGGGGTGTTGTTGCGCACGAACTCTGGGAAAAAATGAGCTGCAATGTTGCCTCGCGTCCAAGGCGAGCGAAGGATCGTTATGCTCGAGCGCATCCACCCGCCAAAGAAGTTTATCCCGGCTTTTCCTTGCGAGCGGGAGGAAAAAACGATCGCGAACGCGGATTAAAAGAGTGGCGTGGGCGTGGAAGGGTGGAGCGCGCGGGGACGTGGATACGACGAGAAAAAGAGAGGAAAAAGAAGACGTAGACGCGAGGAGCCAGCGCAGCCAGCGTAGGAAGACGACGAGGCAACCGTCCCGAACCGGGCGGGTAATATCGACGCGGCGAACCGTTCGAAGCGGCACACCGCGACATACGAACGAGCCGAGTAAGCTCGATAAAACTAGTTCTGTCGAATAGCTCGAGGATATAGCTGCCGTTCGGACCCTTTGTTCTCGTTTATCGAGCTATTCGCGGCCGGTCTCGCGGTCGCGACTTTCCGTTGCGCTCCAATCCGTCCGATCGCGTCGTTCTCGACTTCCTCCGGTCGAGTCGTTAAGACTTCTTCTTCTTCTTCTTCTTCTACTTCTACTTCTACTACTTGCGCTTCTTCCACCGCTTCTTCACCTTTGTTCCGTCAACTTTTCCGATAGACGAGAAGAATACGAAGAAGAGACGGTTCACGCCTTAGCGCGTCCCTATGTCGGAGGGTGTGAGTTTGAGTGTGAGGCAGAGAGAGGTTGATAGTGACGGTTGAAGCACGAGAAAAGTTCCGAGTGCGTGTCGTTCTCTCAATAAGGCGGAGGACATGGCGCTTCCCTACGTCTTCCGTAAACTCGACGAAGGAAAGGGGAGAGGAAGCGGAGAATCGGGCGGAGCCTCCGCGAATGCTCGTGTCTCCAAGGCCTCTAGAGGCGACGAGCGAGAGCAAGAACGTAGGAAAGTGTTTATCCTTGAGATTGGACGTTCCGGGAGCTATCCTCGTAATCCCCTGGTGGCAATCTCGTAATCCTGCCGTATAACTTCGCCCCCGCTACTCTCGATCTCACCGTCCACCGATTCGCCAAGACGCACCCCGACTATGAGGCCAGGGATATCTTATCCTATTTTATCCAAGATTCGGGGCCATTGTGCCCGACTCGATATTTTTCACTCGTTTTTCGCCCGTCAGCTCCGACGTCCTTCCTGTCTTTCCTCGAATGTTCCCCTTCGAGCACGTTTTCCATTTCTCTCTCTCTCTCTCTCTCTCTCTCCCTTTTGCTCTCTCGTTCTCCATATGGTGTAGAAACGAGGTAGAAACTATAATTCGCGAAGAACAGAGTGGCGGAAACGGAAATCGAGGAGTCAGCCGTGGATATCGGAGGAAAACGCGTTAATCGTCCCGAGATGAAGCTTCCGCGTGCTTCTGTGAAGAAGGAGGGTCACTCGAGCGAACGACTTCATCGCCGACTAACTAGATACTCCGGTATCTCCCTCTCCTAAAACTGTGGCGGCCACTCCGACTTAACGAAAGGTAAACTTCTCTAGCAAGAACAAACTTATCCGGGCCGGTTTTTGTCCCATTCCAACATGATCTTCCACCCCGTTGAACCGGTCTTCCGTGCCGCTTAAGAAACACGGTTTCACCCTAATCGACTCGTTCCGGGCGACCCATCCACCCGTCACGATCGACTACGGCCGACATTTACTTGACGTTGCTCGTCCCGATTCCAACGTCTTACCACAGCGGAACGGTATTCAGTCTTCGTCTGTCGTGTTCGGTCGTACGGTCGACGTTAGACGAACAAATGGAACACGTACTAGCCTCCCTCGGTCTCTCGATGTATTCGCCGCGAATCAATAAGGCGAACCACCGATATTATATGCATAAAATTACGAGTTATTATCCGGTTTCAACGGAGAGACAGGATTCCACTTTCGCATCACCGTCTGGCTGCGACTGTGTGGGTTAACACACGAACGACGAAGCAATACTTTCCACGAAAACAATCATCCGATGTTTTTCGAATAATCGATAACCAGACCCGGCGTGTACGAAGATAATGGTAATGTCAGTAATACGCAGCTTCCAAAATTAATAATCAGATTGAAGATCCGAAATTCAATGTTACATCGGGTGTATTAATACGATGTTCTCCTCCCTTAACGCGGAAACTAATTGTTACTGTTAAAATCGGTAATCTTTTTAAAACGTCGTCCAATGAAACACGCGACATAATATCGTTATCGCGCACGTAGTCCGCGGTCGGAAGTATGGGTTTTCCAACGAGCTTTAAACTCTCTTCCGGTTCGGCGTACGTGCACGCGCGGATTGACGTCCAAACATCACACAGCGGAGATTTAGCGCGACGCGGGATCGAGGGAGGGCATAATTCGATATCTCGGCAGAGACGTTTATGTCAACTAACTGACAATGGACTCTTCGTTAGATTACTAGCTCCTGTAAACGTACTTGTCGGCAGATTATACCGGGGATTAAGCTAAACTTCGTTATTTCGCCTTGCATCCTAGTCTCCCCATTCGTGTTCTCCCTCTACGAGCGATGCTCTTAATTTAACGATTCCTCCCCCGCGACTTTGTTCAAAGAAACCGAACCCTCGTTACGAAAACAGTCGGACGCAAACAATTATGGAAATTACCGATCGTTTCCATAAAGGGTGGCTTGCCCGTTCAAAGAGAGACATCGATCCTTTTAGCCGAGATCGTCGAGGACACGCGTTCCCGGATAATCGGAGGGAACCACGCCGCCTCGCAAAAATCCCTGGGAGACGTTTAGCCGGGCGTTTAAAGGGCGACCTCGTTTCCCACGTCTCAATTCGGTCTTTCAGTCCGACTCGAAAAAGAGTTCGCAGCCGTTACAAAGATAGCGGTAACTGGATTTAAACGATCGGTGGCCGATCGATAAGGTACGCGCTCCAAATCTCTCGGGCAACCGGTCGCTCCGAGTCGACGTCAGCCGACGTCCTTTGAGAGCGTTCCCGGAAACTTTTTTCCCCGGCAGGGAAAGAAAAAGAAAGGTTAATTCTAATCGTGGCAACGTAAACGAACTGGCGAATAAAGGCAAAAAGAACCGAGCTACTTTCCGACCCCGCCATCCTCGACCCACCTATCCTCTGTCACCGTTCTCGCTGCCTCGACATTTATTTTCCCGCACCGTCTTCTGCGGGTCTTCCGTGTTTACCGTACGGCCTCTCCCTGGCCTTTTTCTAAGCTCCGTGTATCGTATATCCGTTTTCGCGAGCTCGCGCGCTGTTGTCAGACCCGCGTGAACTGCTCGTCGAACTTTCAACCAAGCCACGAAACGAGACGTATCTTCCGCGATCACCTAACTCTCCGCGCTGCTAACGATGTCCAGAGGCTAAACTCACCGAAAAACGGCGAGCGCTGCCGTGGTCTCGACGAGAAACACCGCGGAAGTTGCACGAAATTAGAGGTGAAGCGCCCGGGAGAAGTGGGAAGGCCTGTCCGACGTGGAACGGGAAAAGGGTGGAGCGTAAAAAGGAAGCCAGTGGCGGGTCCGGTGGAAAAAGTTTGAAAAAAGCAAGCAGTACGGGAGGGAGAGGTCGGAGTAAAAGCTTGTTTCTGGCGGCATTCGCGGGTGCTGCTCGTGGCATTAATATGCATTTCGTATCGTTACGGACGAGCTTGTGGAACCGTTTCCCGCGTCCCCTCAGCTCGCGTGTATCGCATCGCGGATCAGCGAGAGGCTGTTTCTAGTTAACGAATCGCGGCCTTGGCTCGCGAGAGGAACGCATGACAGACGTTCGAGTGGTACATGGCTGATATAGTGGTAGAAATGGTAAACGAGCGAAATAGAATAGATAAAAGAGAGTTCGCTCGATGGTGGTCGGCTGGTTTCGGGCGTCACAGACCGTGCACAGACGACCCTGTAGGGAAGCGGGTGGCATGAGGCAGGAAGCAGGGGCAAATGGCAACCAGAAAAGCAATTCAATCTGGAATCGGCAAGATAGAGGCTAACCGTTGCGGCTGCGCGTCCGTTCCATTACCGGTTTACGGGAAGAGAAAAAGGAACAGGGAGCTCGACGGTGGCAGCGAAGGCAGCGGCGACAGTGGTAGCCGGAGACTGGTTGCAATGCCACGGTTTGCCACGACGCACGGCTATTGTCACGGATAATTGCACGGCTAGTTAGCCGGCTACGCGAAGCCACCTCGTAAAGCCCCCACCGTCTGCGAAACCGAGGAACGCTATCTCGTTTCCCTGTGTTAAGAAATTTTCTTGCAACGTTTACGCGCGTTTTATCTATTCGCGTTCTCCGCTGGAGATTCGCGAGGAACGGCTTGCTTCCGCGTGTTCTCCGAGCGAAGATGGGAGGAGGGGCAGAAATTGTTCGTCCCTCGTGCGCGATACCAGATAAGCCACCAACACCGATTCTATTTGTTGCCGCTTGATTCAAAGACGAAACAAAGACGCGCGTTCGCCCATTAGTCGGTGCCTCTTGTGGAAAACGAAAACGACGCACGCGGATTGCAGAAACGAGGAATCGGTGAATGGCGTAGAGAGGGCACAACGAGCGCCGCTGCATAGGTAATATCGTCTAACGGGGCAATGCGGGATAATAGAGGAATTAAAGTTACACCACGGCGCGATCTCCTTCGAGCGTAGCCAAGGCTG
Organism: Bombus pascuorum; assembly: GCF_905332965.1. Classification (NCBI taxonomy): domain Eukaryota; kingdom Metazoa; phylum Arthropoda; class Insecta; order Hymenoptera; family Apidae; genus Bombus; species Bombus pascuorum. The sequence goes on along the minus strand of NC_083495.1, from coordinate 2,245,505 downwards.
ATGGTTTCGCCTTACGCGGTTTCCGAGAACTATGCGCCGCAACGCGGATGGAATTTCTTCGGTGTATCGCGATCGTTGTCGACGACGACGATACAGCGGAGAACCTCTCCTCTGGAAATCCCGAGGTTCTGTCATGAGCACCAGCTTCTCTCGTCGAGGACAGCGCGCGTACGCGTCGCGGATCACGGATGAGCTGCAAGGCAAAAGGAAAGAGAGAGAGAGAGAGAGAGAGAGAGAGAGAGAGAGAGAGAGAGAGAGTCAAGAAAGACGGATGGAAGAGAAGGGAGAGGAAAGCTTGTTCCTTCGGGCTGGAATGGGAAATGGAGGTTTTGGCTGATAGGAAAACGGGCGCACAAGACGCGAGCGCTCGGTTACGCGTTTCCGATCCTTAATGGGTTTATACAGGCAGTAGCATTCTAAGTTCTCCGTCTACGTAATTCGAGTCGGTTTAACAAGTTTTCGGAGACATCCGCACTAGTTGAAAGTACGATCGATCCCTGGCGTATACACGTCTTTACGAATGCTCTCTATGTATCGCGGCGTTTCTACGCTCCGAAAGAGGCACGAAAACGTTTTAGCTTTCGGTTCCTAACGTATATCATTGGGTAACGCGTTTCACGTGCTCGACAGATGTTGCGCGTACGAGCCGCGCGTTTTGCCGTCGCACGTTCGCTCGTCGTCCTAGTCATCGTCGTCAAGGGACGAGTATTTGCGTTCGACCCGTGCCGTTTACGTCACCGTGAAACCCGATAAAACGAGAAAATGAAAAGAAACGGATGAAAAAGAAGAGAAAAGGGCGACATACGGGTACAATTTGGTATTAAATCGAACGAGCCCTCGCGTCTACGATACGAAGCGCCGCGTATCCCGATACCGCGAGTGCATCGAAGCGGACCGGAAAGCATCGCGAAAGGACGGAACGGTTAATGCTCGGGCATAAATATCGAGGCTCTAATTACTTCGACGAGCGTGCACGCGCCGCACATATACCGGGCATATTCCCATCGAATTCGTAATTATGGGCTTAATTGAAAACGTGCCGGCCATTCTCCGTCAGCCGGTCCGCGCCGTTACAAACGCGCTGCCTCGTAATTCCTAAAAACAAAACTCTACCATTTCTCTCTCTCTCTCTCTTTCTCTCTCTTTCTTCCGTCGCGCCTCCTCCTCGTTCTCTAACTTCCGTTCCCCCGCTCTCGCTCTTTCTGTCCCTCTTTCTCTTTCATTCTCCTCCCCCCCCGATGTTTCCTCAACTATTTCGCACTCGACATGTTCGCGAATCGCGTCGCGACACCGAGCTGTCCCTATGTACGATACACGAACGATGACCTCGATGGAAGTTACGGTACCAAGACTGCTACCGTGGATCGCAAAACCGGCCGCGAGTACCGCCGCGCGGATTCGGGTCAACCGAACCCGAACGAACGCACGAAACGCTTCGAACGTGCCAACGTCGGCTCGCCACGCACGCCGCTTCTCCCGATCAGCCGCGAACGCAAACCCGAATGGCAAACGCGAACTCGCGGTACTCGCCGATTTTCCAAAGCTGCCCCTGCGACGAAAAAACACGAATGCAAAGCGACGGCCGTGTAATTTATATCCGGGAACCGAGCCAAGAAGCTGCCGGTTATCCCTCGGATCTCGTAAATCTCGGCGGAGCTCGTGTGCGCGCGATCGGTGGAAACACTAGGATAGTTCGTCTGGCTTGTCCACGATTACATCCGTTTCGACGGATAGGAGGATCGAGTACACGCGTCGCGATGCGACGTAATCGACGCGCTCGACGAGCAGCTCGTGAGAACGGCCCGTTTGGGTTAATGGCACTGGAGGAAACGCGCGAAGTCGAGGGTCGTTCGTTTTTTTCTCTTTCCTCTTTTTTCTCTCTGTATTTCGCGTCCTGTCGTCGGTGTTTTAACGCGTCACCGAGTTAAACGTCGAAGACGAGAGACTGTTTACGCCATTGAATAGATTTCGAAAAAGAGTGGAAAGCGATCGAGCGATGGAATTTTTCAGCGAGTCGAATGGAAAAAAAGCGAAAAAGATCCTTTCTGGCATTTTTTAATAGTAAGCCCCTTGGAAGCGGTGCGAGTCGGATTCTCGGCCGAGAGAGAATGGAGCGGCCGTTTCGCAAGAAAAACGAATTCCTGGCTGTGTATAAGTCGATAACGCGAAGGGAGGCTACGTCCTGTGGCAGAGCTTAGCCGCGTCGCTTATAGGTATATCGTAGTCTTTGATCTTTAAAAAGAATTCAATTTGCCTGGAGATTGAACCAGGGTCACTGAACCGCGTGCAAACGCCAATCCTTCTTCCCGAGTGCACAGGGGCTCCTACCGTGCCACGGATCCACCCCACCTCGCCACTGACGGGAGAGAAACCGATCGTTTTCCTTGAAAAACCGTTCCACCGAATCATCCGTGACCTGTTCCTCTCCTTCGTTTTTCATTCTGTGACCCCGTTTCTGTGTCTTAATTGAAGATGAACATTCAACTACCTTACTGACGCGCGAGTTCCTTTACCGTTCGTTAGCGGCTCAGAAAGACCTTCGTCCGTAGATTCTAACACGATCCGACTCGATTTGGAAATTTTGAGAGGCGGCGAACGATGGACGAAGCTCGAGCGAAGAACGAGCGATCTTCTTTCAGATGGTGTCCACGCGACTGGAACTTGTGCGAGGAAACGAACGGTGGACATGGAGAAAGCTGACTCGAAATCGAAATCCGATTGGAAACGTCGCAGCCGGCTGTCGCGTAGTAGACGGCGTGGAACCCGTGTAGGCGGAAGAATCACGGTCGCGACGTAACCACGATAGCGCGCACGTAGCTCTCGAAATATTCGAAACGGAAAGATCGTAGGGAAAGAGCGGCGGACGACCTCTTGGCTGCGCTTATACGCGCATTTGCATAATATCGGAATATCCTTAATGGCGAGCTGCGCGACGCAGCCTTCGAGAAACACCGATTCTCCAGGGTGCCGTGAAACTTATCGCTTCTTAACCGACGACGACGACAACCACGCGTCGATCTTTTCCTCTCTTTTTTGTTCGTTGCGGTCGTTTCACCTAGTCGCTTCGCGAAACGAATGCGAGACGCGAGACGAGAGTTAGCTAGTAACGAAACGCGGCGGAATATCCAAGGACGGTTGAGTAGACGGATATCTATTCGGCTTTCGCCGGAATTTCGCGGGTAAATTTAACTCGGCCGTTCGCTCGTTTCTAGCCCGCCTCGTAATCGTATTAGCCCGGAGCTACGCGAACGTTTTTTCACGTGGTTCGTTGAAAAAATAGCGCCGCCGCGAATAATATCGTTCCACGGTATTTGCCGGGCGCCGCGCAATCGCGAATACGCTTCCCCTCGAACGCGTTTCACCGAGAGAACAAGGCGTAGAACGCGCTACAACGAGCCAAGAACGTTTTTCCAGTCCCAGATTATCCCGATCCTTTCGAATCTCGTCCACACGCTTGATACTCCGGTGATTCTCTCGCAAAAAAGGATCGTTCGGGCGAGCTATGTAATTTCTTTCGCCTTCGATTGTTCTTCTCGGGGGAGATCAGCAAATTTCACGAGATCCGTGCATCCATCTCCTGCGGCCAACTTCTTCTTTACGACGATATTATTAGCGAGCTGCTGGTCGCCCGCGTGAGACGGTTTCGACGAAACGAGCTGACGAGATAACGCAGTTCGCCGTCTGTTTCCGTTCATCTGAAACGTCGGACCGCTCTCCCTGTCTCCCGACTTCCAGTGTCCGACTCACCACCTTCCACGAGCTTGGTTTTGCACGATATCGGATATACGATCCGTTTCGACGTCTCATTCTTTTCTCCTCGCGCTCGTTCAGCCCTGTAATTTACGTCCACTCGACGAATAGATCCGTAAAACTGCCCCGTCGCGAAAGACACTTAATTACCGTCTACAGGCAGCTGGTGTTATCTCGCGGATCACCGTTCCATCCCTTCGTTACCTTCTCGAATTCGATCATGGAAGTGCTCGCTCCGTAACACGCGGCCAAAAGGGATACAAGCAGCTTCGTTCCTACTTTCTCGCTTTAACTCTGTGATCACACATTAGTTTAATGCACGGGACGCGTGTCCGGTAAAATTCTAACGGAGCATTGGGGGAAAATCGATACGCGCTAACGAGCAGCGAAAAACCTTCTTCCGGCTGGCGTTTGCACGCTCCTACCTCCACGGTGACCGGCGCGACGGCTAGTTCGTCGAAAAGAGCTTCCAAGTTGTCGCGAATACGGTCACGAAGGAAAATAGGGAACGAAGAGGAAGAATGGGGGTGAAAGGTACGAGAAAGTCGAGAGTGGCTTGACTCTAGATGTTCGGCGGGGTGAAATTCGAATATTCGAAAGCACGACGGAAGAAAAGTAACAGGCGGACGAAAAGGCGCAGCGGCGCAGGGTGTCGTGCTGGTTGGCCTCCCTTCGCGACACGAGCGCGTATCGGCGACAAGGGTTGACCAGGAATAATTTCACTTTGCGGCCGCCGATAAGCCCACAGGTGCATGTTACCCTACCCACGTCGTATGATTGCGGAATCGCGTGATGCTCGAGTCGCGGTAGCGTACCATGGTGCGATGCGGCGTAACTCTAGAACGCGTAAGCTCGGCCCTTTCGCAGCCGCTGAAAGCAACCCCCGATGGGAGGAGGTATGAGTGCAGAGAGGGTTGTAGCCGAGCAAGCAGTTCGCGATCAACGACGATGCTCGGGGGTCGTGGACGAGCCGGATGCCTCGCAAGCCAAATCATCGACCAACGACAGCGAAAACCTTCCCATTCATCGAGCAGCCTTCTCGAGTTTTCGATCGCATCGCGCTTCACGGCATGGCCGATCTCCCGCTAGCGATAATAACGAAATGTTCGTCGAAGTTTTTGCGCACCGCTGGCGAATCGTTTCGTGCGATCGTCCAAGAAGACGATGACGATAACCTGGTTGGTTTTCCTAGGACGATCGAAGGCGAACTCGGAGCGAATGGCGAGGATTGTTCCGCCAGAAGGTCGCGTAAATACGCTTCGTATCGATAAATCTACGAGCGGGCACCCATAAATAGTCGATACGTGTAGTCTGGCTGCGATATCGCGATACACGCCGGCTCTAGGTGAAACTGTCTCGCGAAAGGGTGGCGGAGGCTGTGAGTTGGCTGCGGGCCAGCAGATATTTTCGTAGTCCTGGCCCCGCTGCTAGCTGTATGCGTCCAGAGTAACCCCGTAGCTTCCCGATCGGGCTACTTAAATCACTGGTAATGTACGTGGTTCGATTGGGCATGGTAGAATCGAGCAGCCCTAACGGTACGACGGCGTAGAACGGAAGCCTGACGGATAACCGGTGGATGGAGAATGAATCTGCCGTCGTGCTCGCCTTCGCGGCCTCCTCCGATTATGTCTATAGTCTCTACACGTGGCGTATAGCTCGGCTGGGTATAAACTATTCCACGAAACGTTCGAAGCTACTTCGATTGAAGCCAATGACTCGCACAAAGGCGGTGGCGAATCACGTGAGAGCGCAAACGAGGCTGAAATCGGACAACGAGACCGGCTTTAGTCGCGAAAGGAACACGAGAGATACGCGTATACGAATCCAATTACGCGGGATGAAGACTTCGCGTACCCTCGGTCCAATTAACGGGAAAACTAATTTCTGCTCGGCGGCGAAATCCTCGCTCACCGAGCTTCCGCGTATTTTTTCCTCCTTTTGTCCTCGGAAAAGCCGCCGAGAACCGAGATCCCCGTTTGCCTCTATCCTTTATCTGATATATATATATACATATATATATAATTTTTTCTCCCCTTTCGCTTCCGTCGACCGGCGGCGTCCCAGTCCCGATTCAGCGCGCCGTAATACGCGCGGCCGCTCGCTCGTTCCGCTGAATTTAATTTAGCACTTACCGTATTGCGCGGCGCACAGCTAACCGTTTAACCGCCTAACGCCTTTGCCAACTTGGAGGGAGTAACGGCCTGCGAATTTTCGTGGACGCGGGCCGTTTTCCATGCAGCGTGGCGGCCTCGATTCTCGTGGTCATCGCGTTGAAATACAGTGACCCTCGAACGCGTTCCTCTCGACCCGTTCCGCTCGACCAAATCGTCGCTCGGTGTGCGAGGCGGCCCGATTTTTCCAGGCAATCGCTTTTCCCTTTTCTTTTTTCCATTTGCTTTTTCATTTCTTCTTTTTTTTTTTGTTTTTTTTTTTTGTTTTCCATTCGACGATATCGCTTTCTGACCGGCCGCGTCGATTTCACCGAGGCTTGGATTAACGGTTAACCGTGCTCGCAAAACGAAACCCTCTAAACTCGCAGGTCTGTTTGTTCAGTATTCGTTTCGTCGATGGAGAGGCTCGATGGGCTAGTCTGCTTTTTCGTCGTCCGCGAGATTATTGCGAATGAACGGACCTCGCACGGTGATTGGTTCCGGCTCATCGGTCGCAACTATTCCACGTATCGAGTCCGAAAAAAGGAGAAAGCGATATGAAAATAGCCTCCATTATGAATCTTGTAGCTTCTCGGAGAATCGCTCACACCAACTTTCCATCGATTAAAGCGTTAATTTCAAGAAAACGCGCTCGCCGTAATCACGATCAACCTGCAAGCAACCGTTCTGGGTCACGTTTCCGGTTGGCTTATCCCGCATATTTTCCTCGCACCTTTTTTCCCGTGTTCACGACGCGACGTTTTGTGCCTGACGTAACCTGAAAACCAAATTACCAGAGCTCCTGTGCTCGAGACGCGTAAGAAGTCGTGAAACGAGACCCGAGCTTGTTTATCGAGGAAAATCAGCGGAAGGAAGAGAGACGCAAACGCGCCGCTGCAACCATCACCAATCTGCCTCTCCCTCCCCGAAAGCGCCATTAAACGCAAGCGATCCCAGCCTGGCTGGCTTTTAATCAGGCTAATGCGTAGCGTCGAGTTATTCCGCGGCTCGTTTCCCTTTCGCGTCCCGTCCCACGCGGATATCGAATAGCCCGTGCACGGCGAAAATCAAATGCGGCCGCGTCCGTCAACGTCGTTCCTGCGCCAAACAAGGATCACGAAACGAACAGAACGTATCACCCTCAACAAGGAGAAGGGAATCGAAATTCGCGAACTGAGCCTCGTTATGATGTGCATAACGAAAAGGGAGGTTGTGGCTCTCTGGATTGGGGAGGCCACAATTCAGGACGATATCGGTCGGACGACGAACAACGAACGTCGGAAACGAAAATTTATTCGCGGAGGATCGTGACAAATATAAATCGTCGTGAGACCAAGCGTCGTATTAAAGACCAGTACGGAGCGAAGCGACGTCGTTGCAATTTCGCAACAGTGACACTATGCGCTTCAGAAGGATTACTTTTTTAATAATACGATGCGCTCGTTTCTCACATCTGTCTATTAGGAATATAAAGTCGACCGAATTTTTTAGCTTTTTAGTTTCATCGGTCAAAATCAGAGCGACCAAAACAGCGCAATCGCTGATGAAATTCGTGATTCGTCGTTTTTTAAATTTTATCCTCGTTCGATACCGGGGGGTAAAGCTTTAGCTACTCATCGACGACCTTTAAACGAAACGAAGTAGCCATAGAAATCGTATTATTTGGGTTACAAGGAAACCCGACGAGGTCAGAGAGGGCCGTTCAGATGATTCGCGAGTAAATCCTCTTTGCCTGGAACGCGAATTCCTGACGCGGCAGCATTTGCCGTGACATGCCGCGGCCTTCTTCGTACAACCTGGGATCAGCTCGCGCTTCCTGCAAACGAATTCGCGGAAGAAGACGCAGCTTCCCCTCACGACCAGCTGCACGGTTTTCCCATAATACGCCGCGACGTCTTTTCACTCGTAAACTCGGACTATATCCTCGTGGTTTGGCCGTGTCCCAACAGCCAGCTTTTCGCTTTCTCCCTGAATATCGTTTTTCTGTTCTTATTTTTCTGTCTCTTTCCCCCTTACAAGTCTCTTCTCCTTCATCCGCGTCGTAACATTTGCAACGAAGCTCCGTCCGAGTTATCGAATTTCTATCGAGCGACTTCGCTGTGCTATTCTATCTATTTGCTTCCTCTATGTAGATAGTCTGTGCGTATGCGTTAGTCGGTCGAAGCATCGCGTATTCGATTTGTAAGCTGCTCCATTTTTACGGCGAGTCGCACGAAACTCGTGGGAAAAGAGAGTCAAACGAGGAAACCTGTTGAGCCGGATAGGCTCGCGCGGATTCGCGGTGATCAGTCGCGAGAACGGGGTAAGTTTCGCGGGCGTACAAGCAAGAGTAGGCGAGGTGTAGGCGAGGTTTAGGCGAACTCGCGACAAGAATCGGCCCGAGGTCAGCGAACCGAAAAGCGAACGCGTCGAGTGACACGAAAGATCAAAGAATCTCGTCGAAGCACTCACCTACGGTTGCCAGCAGCACCAGAAAGGTCCAACGATGTCCGGATCTCTCCACGAATCTCATCCTCTCTGGAATTACGAGCACTCGAGGGCGGCTACTTCTTTCCCTGGTCTACGCCCACCAAAACACACGAAACACAATATTCGATTCGACACTTCTTCCGTTATTATTACAGCTGGCACAAGCCGCTTTGCGTAAATTCCTTAATAAAAGGAAATCACTCTTCGTATAGTGGAGTAACTGTGGTAGTCGTCCCGTGACGACACAGAACGCCTCCGATACCACGCACTACTATACCTTCCTCAAAAGACACGACGAAGCTTCCTGGTCGAGGAGTTCCAAGGTTATTCAGGTGTACGCGTGCTCAATGGCCGAGGACCTTGCAGTCGAGGCCTGGATCGTCCTCGATCCTCTGCTCGTCATGTCGAACAAAGGTGAGAGAAGCGCGGGAATCACGACACGATCGGCTTGAGGTGCGCGAGGCCGTGGTAACTCGCAAGGATCGAGCTTCTCGACTGGCGGGGTATGTATCCGCGGCAGAAGGACGTGCGCGCTCGCCCGGTGGCCAACTCGCGCGGCGAGAGAACAAGCGGAGCGAAGCGGAACGGAATGGAACGGAACGGAAGAACGCGGCAGAGGCTACGTTGGCACCTTGATAGTCGGCGGTTAAGTGCGACCGCGGTCCGCTCGACTCGTGTGTCTCGCTCGCCGTTTCACGGCCGAGCGACAGAGAGAGACTGATCTCGCGATGCGCGCATGCCTCCGGCGAAAGTTTCCTCGAGTCGAATCAAGCCGAGTCGAGTCGCGGGGCTGGTTCGTTTATTTCTCGCGCCACTCTTCCACCCGTACAAGTACGCGCCTCTTTTCGCTCTGGCTCGATCGTCTGATCGTCGTCGTCTCACAGGAAATGCGACGGGTCGCGCCTTTTCTTCGTCTGTAAATACGACGGACGTTGCTTCCTCCCTTCGAATGGTGGACGATTGATCCACCGGAAACTGTCCGCAGAGACAATCGTTCGGTTTCTCTGTGATTGGTCATCGATACATAGACACACGAAGAGTCACAGAAACACGATCGAAGTTGGCGAATAAGAGTACCAGGTGAATCGGTGGACGGGGAATGGTCTCTGGGTTTCAAATGGTCGTTAACGGGGACGGATCGGCGCGAAGCAGCAGGTATCCCGTGCAGCTGCGGGACAACGTGAATTACTGGTGCGAATTCCAATGGTGGGTGGTTCGCGGCGGCCGCTTTCGCCGCGAGTACGTCACCGACCACGGACAGATATACCCACGGTGGAAGCCGCTTCCCATTGCGTTAACGCGACGCGGTTTTACGAGCGTCGATTCTACCAGTAAATCGCGCCCCGTGCACGGGATTCTCTTTTATCTGCGAAACATATTTCTGCCGGCGGTGAGGACGAAACGAGACGAAAAACGAGAGCGGCGAAGCAAAAAGAGAGAGAAATACGCGAGAGGACGCGAGACGAGGAACGAACGCGAAATGAAACGAGCTGAAATGAAACGCGCGAACGAACGAGAAAACGATCGTTAAAACGTTTAGAGACGCGGTTCCGGGGCAAAGAGATGCAGTCGAAGATGTGGAGCAAGAGGAACCGAGTATCGGTAGACCGTGGGGCGAATAGGGAAGGGACGAGGGTGGAACGAACGGGTCTACGAGAGAAGTTAACCAGGGAGACCGGAGAAACTCGCAGACTCCGCATCCGGCCGCTCGATGGTAGACCGTACAATTGTCTGGCATTGTGCTTGCAAATCAAGCGGCGGGCCGAATTTACATGAGATTTACGGCATTCCGTTTGCCGCAGCCCTGGCTGCCGCGTCCTCCTTCGTGTAACGCTCACGATTCCGCCTCATACCTCGTCCAGCCTCGCGCGAATGCTCACCTAGACGATCGTGCCCTGACCGCGACAAAAACCTCCGACGAACACGCCTTTAATAAATTCCACTTCGGTTCGTATTCTATATCCCTGTCCTTCTCTCCTTTTCCCTATTCCCCCCTTCTTAACTGGATTCGTTTTCCCGCCAATCGACTTTGAATATTTTGCGGAATTCAAGGAAGCTCCTCCGAAGGGAGAAGTTTCGGAGAAGGCAAATACGCTACGAACCAGAGGCACGTACACGCTCCAGAGAATACGCCGGTCGCGTTACACCCGAGACTTCCCGCGGGAGATTCCCGCTTCTTAATTACTTCCATCCATTAATTAAAGAGTCGACTCTTGACCGCCACGAAAGCTCGAGCTTCCGAGTACCCGGATCGCGAAACTCACTCTCGATCGAAAGAGCGCCGATATCCTGCTAGATAAATCGCCCGAGAGCCTGGAACATCCGCCTTTCAACTCTGAACAACGCGAAAAGAGCAGTCTACTTTGATATTTGACGCCGCTACGTTCGAACCTGAGTGTTTTGTGACTTTTGCGAGTGTACCGGGTATCACTGTAATGGAATAATGGCGCCTGAGGAAGTTTGGCGAATCGTTGAAGAAATTAAGAAATCGAGAGGTGTTTTTCATGAAATTTTATCTAAACGATGAACCCGCGATATATGTAGATAAACAAATAAAATTATTATAAAACATACCGAATGGAAGGCAGCGTGAAATCGACGCATAATGCTAAAGAAAGAAATAAAACCCGAACCAAACACGGTGTTTGAAATCCTAGTATCGCTTTAATAACTTTACAATCAAGCTCGTTGATCACAGTTTGCCCTTCCTCATATGGTGCCAGTCTACGCGGTAGATTATTTCATGAGAAGCTCGTACCGGAGCAAAGTCGCGGTCGCGTAGCAGACTCGCGCGCTCGCGATTTCAAGACTCCAGAGACTCGGTTCTCCTCAGGCGCTCGTGTAGGTCTCGCAGTTAAATTAGGTGAAATAGCTCCCTAGACGTCTCTTCGTTAGACTTCTCTAGACCGTTATCCTTTCGCGTGATACGAGAACTAAACTTGCCTCTTTCCGCGAGATGCCCACAATTTTGCGACTTTCATCTCGGTTCAGCTTTTCCTAGATGACTTATGATTCGGACTTCGTGAAGCGGAAGCCGCTCTTTCCAACGGGTTAAGGTCGAAATCAGCACGTGTGTCACGAGAGCGGCACGAAACGATCGATGTGCTAGCGCGAATTCATTAAGTATTCGCGCGGCTTTAATTACGAGAACAAAGTTTCCGCTCGATTGGAAAAGTTTTCACGGCGCTTGCATACTCGATCGCGTTGGATCGGCGCTACTGCTGCGCTGCAAACCCGCCCCCGAGGCCAACCGTTCGGGAAAAGCGGAAGCTTTCTTTACCAGCGCAGACAACGTCACGTAAAAATTCCCAGCGACGAACCGACTCGCCCGAATGGGGCATCCCAAGTATCCAAAGTTTGAGCTTGATTTCCCCCGGAGAATTTCTATAGAGATACGGGAGCGAGAATCTTCAGGGGGTTGATCAAAGACAGCGAACCGTCGCTGATCCGACGGTGGATCTTGCGTTCGATGCAATTAGAGAACCCTCCTACATTTCTCTTCCCCAAGGAACCTGTTCTCCATCGATCTTCCTCGATTTTCTGTCATTTAATGGGGCTGATAGATATTATAGCGGTATGCGACACGCAATATTCGATATTGCTTGTCGGGTAAACAGACAGTGATCTCTCCTCTAAAATCATTAAGTGAATCGAAGATTATTCGACGACGCCACGCGAAAGCGAGATAAGCTTTCTCGAAGCATAGTCGTTTTATTGGCAAAGCTTGGGTTCATAGATTTTTTATGCGCCAAAACTCATTAAAGCCTGCTGTCGGCTAGCCGCACTTTCCTATGATCCAATTTCCAACGCTGTTCTCGCGCGCTTGTTCCCTTTTCTTTCCATTGCACGACTGAATTGAATAAATAAATAAATCTTCAACTCGACCTGAATACAGGTGGATAATTCTTCCGCCAAAGGAAATTACTGAGAAAGAGCTGACGCTGGCGGACCGATCGGCGATATTGCTTTGGAGCGAAGCCTATCTTCTCTTTTCGCAACCGGTCCAACGTTGAAACAGCTGCGCCGCGAATCGAACTTCTATCCTCGTGCAAAGGAGACCACGTCTAGGGAGATTCCCCTATGGGAGACATCCGCGTCGCTTATCGTCGCTGATAAAATCGGGTGTCGAATTTGTCGCGAGCCGGCCAACGGCTCCACTCTGGCTATCTCCCTTCCCCCAGCCTGCAGAGACACAAATCAGTCGAAGGCGAGCTACTGGCTACTGGTGAGGTGATGGCGACGAAGGGAAGCGAGATAGGGGACCGACAGAGTGGTAAGGGGATCTCGTAATCCTTTTGTAAGATGGCCGAGAGAACGGTGGTTAACGTTTATCGCAATAAATAAAGCTCGGCTTTCTGTCCCGGAAGGTAGACGTGCAGTCGTTAAAGCGTGCAAAGTTTGGGAGGGGATATCGTTAACGGTAGCGAGAAGCAAGAAGGAGGCGAGTCGTGAAAGCTCTTTGAGGTCGCGGCCGATACTACGCGCGCAGGTTAAGTGCTCGCTGCGGCACCAAGATTCGGCTCGTCGGCTTAATAAGCTCCTGAAACGCCGTGGAAATTTGTTGCCCTCCGACGCGGTATACGACCCTCTGCTCAGACACCGACTAATCTGGATCCACCGCAGCCACCTTCCTACCATCGATGCCGCGGAATTCCCACGCGAGACTGCGTCGTTGCGGTTCCATCAACGACGAACCGTACCGTTGCTCTCGATCCCGACGGAGGATCTCTGTCGGAGATACTGCGGTAATACGCGATACAGGGGATACACGCGAGGATATCGATGGAACGGAAGACGAGCTCCGAAGGAGAACGATCGCTTCGAGACGGTTAGGTCTTTGGGCTCGGTTAAGGTCTGCACTCGCAGGTGGCCGCACGCGAGCCGAGGAATCGACCCAACGGTCGAGAGGCGAAGCGACGGCGACTCGACGAGCCGTGACCAAGACTTCCGTTCGCACGGCCTGTACGAGCACCTCGCAATAAAAGCGTTTCTCTCGCGTTTCAGTCGGATCGGGAAAGGGACGGGGTCGCGTGGGAGGCTACCGGACGCCTCGATTGCCGGGGCCCGATAGCGATCTCAGACCGATCTGTTGGCGGTAGCGGTGGCGGTGGCGGTGACGGTAGCAGCGCCGGAGGCGGTAAATCGAGACCGTACGTAGTACGTTGGGGGGACACCTCTGGGAATGGTAAGGAAAATCTTGACAAAACTGTGATTGCCACGGCGGAGTTGACGAGGTACGCGAACCTAGGGGACGCCGCGGGGAGAAGTCGAGTATCGGTTGTACGACGGAAGAGGCGCAGCTGCCAGTGACTCGTTTCAAGTGTCGCGTCTTCGTCCCGCCGTACAACGAACACCGACAAGAACGCACGTCTCTACTCTCCCTAGAGTATCCAGAGAGAGCTCCGAAGTACGGAGACGAAACAAGACGGAATCGGGTATCAAAGAGGTAAACCTCGTTTCGACGGTACCGTTCTCGGTAAACACGATCGAGTAAGGTAACTATGAAGCGACCGAGTGTACGCGCCGGGGATAATTATTCGTCGAATTGCGAGTTCTAATTACGGAGGTCAGGTTTAGAGTCCCGTAGAGTTTCTGTTCCTCTTAATTGGTGCCCGGAGACTTTCAGAGTCATGGCTACTGATTACTTTTAACGTACTCCTTAACGATTCTTGCAATCCATTTTCAGCTTCATCGCCGTTCCTCGAAACTAAAACGGGTGTACGTGTATTGTTTTTGTTCTACGTAATGGGTTACACCTGCTAAGTAACCCCTTTCTCTCCCTCTTCCGTAAGGTACTTGCTTTAAATTGCCATACGTCCAGCTAAAATCTCCGTGGAAGAGCAGGGCGCGGCATAAAGACGACGTCCTTTCTCTTTCCGTTCGTTCCGTTTCGTTTCGCTCGGTAGCCAGAAAGGAGGAAACCATTCTCTGTCCGGGCATTTAATCGAGCCAACGGTTTTCCAGAATTGCACTCGTAGCCGCGTTTTCTACGACAGTAACGGTCGTCGACGAACACGTGCCAGATGACAGGTGTGTTTGCGCGACTAGGCCGTGTCCGATCGCGACACGCTATCGTTTATCTACCGGCTTATCGGCTCGACCGAAGCTCCCAGTAGTCGTTCGTTCGTTCGAGGTCCGGGTCGCTGCCAAATCTCGACCCTACCGATGGCGATGTCGTTCGAAACCTCCGAAAATGGGTGAGCTTTATCGCGTCTATCGAGCGACTCGATTTCTCCAAGTTGTTGGAGTCGTCGATGGAATAACGCGCGAAAACTTGACCGTGAGTTTCACGGTTTATTGAAATGCATCGGCGAAAGGGATCAGAGGCGTCGGATCTTTATCGTTTCTGCAGCGCTTCCTAACGCCGATAGGTTTTAGCGGGTGAATCGTTCTTCTTTCTCGGATTCGTTCTTTTCGTCTGGTTCTCGCAAAAAGAAGAGGGAGGTTGATCGATTTATTGGATCGCCGAAGTTCCAAGCTCTCCGCATCAGGGGTCGGATATAAATCGATTTGCTCGATTATCGTAACGGCCAGCTGACTTTAATGGCTCGCTAAACGCTTCCGCTTGTCGTCGAGGTACTTGCCGCGGTTAGCCGACCGAATAAAAACCGTTCTCGGTTCCCCAGTCGACGATCACGGCGAAGGTGTACCGTCTGCGGGACCGGAAACAGTCGGCGACGGCGGCGGCGGTGCTACGCGAAATGAGGACGCCCGTCCTTCCGTTCGTTTCGTTCACAGTGAAGAAACCTGGCTGGCAAAACGCGGCTAAGCTTCTTGCCCGATCTTCGTGACCCGCGTCGGCGTCGATTCTCTCTCTTCCTCTGCGGAACCTTTGCAAGAACTTCCCAAAGCAGTCGGATCGAAAACGCGCACAACCAGCCGGTACGTTATTTACGAGGCCTGCCACTCGTGCTTCTCTTCTTCTTGCGAACACCATGGATCGCACGTGCAACCCTGCACGGCTTCAACAAGCACCGCTGCCACTAGCGGCGATTAACGAGCGTGACCATGGCCTCACGCACCACTTCTGCGCTTTTTCCGCCTCTCCTCTTCGTCTTTCCGGAGATCCGCCGCGCGGTGAAGAGAAAATTCGTCTTGCGGGCGGAGAGACGCGAGGCCAGAAGAGGTCAGCAATCGTTGGTCGAGAGTCCGGTAGTGGTTCCGCGACACTGCGTGATAAGTATACTCGACCGGTTCGCGTTCCCCTGCTCGAAAGGGCAAAGAAAAAGACGGGTCGCGGCGGAAAAAGATGGCGGCAAAACGAGTAACTTCTCGTCGAGTAGCGGGCCGCGATCTCCTCCGCTTCGAGCCACCTCGTCGTTAGATCCGACGCGCGGAGTCCGTTGAACTTCCACCGCACGAGGCCGACCTCTGTCTTCCTTCTTCTTCCACCTCCTCCGTCTCTTTCCATCATTCTGACAAAAGCAAAGGCTGTGGAATCGGATCCATGGATCGTAGGAAATAGCGCAGAAACATCGGCTTCCCCTTTGAATAAATCGATTCCGTCTTCTTAATGCCCAGTCAGGATCCTTCGCTACTTGGAGACTCGAACCGTTTTTCGTCGCGTCTTACACAACTTATTACCATGACAATAGTTATTCTATCGCTGCTAGCTTTTCGAAATTAATACGATCTTTCCGTTGTTTAAACTGAACTTCGCGAGGATCACCTTGTACTTTTTGATCGTCTCTCGCGCGACTTTCTCCTCCTTTGCGGTTTTTCTGCTACTTGGCCGACCGCGCGTTTCAAAGTCATACGTTTCCTTATTTCATCCTTGATATTTGTCGTGAAAGAGACGTGTCCTTCGTCGAGAAAAACGGAGAATTTCGAATGTAATTCGTACAAACGGAGTATTCCGATCAAAACGATAACCTACATTTTCTTACCTCTCGTTTCTTCGATAGAAAAATGACCCGAGTTCCGTTCGTAAAGCCGAGTGGGTAAGCGAGACGCTTGTTAGAAATTATCTCCGCGTAAAAATTTGCTGGCGGACTTTTTACTCGCCGGTATTCTTCGACGATGCTCGAAGGAAGAAGCCCGAAGATACCCAGAATAGCACTTAACGAAAGCGTCCTCAATACATCGATTTTCGATTCGAAACGAACTTTATACTTTCTTCGGTCTCGAACTAACAGGATCGTGCTATTTTTTCCGGATCTCGTCGACTATTTTCTATCTCTGTCTCAGACACCTCGTTTCGAAAGATTTTGCCCGAAGATCGTTGAAGAGCCGATGCTTTCTTTTCCGGCGACGAGGAATAATTTTTTCGTGAGTTGCGAAAGATCGATTACGAGGAATTCATTTGCGTACGGTCGCTCGCAGCTAACGTGGCATCACGGGGCCTGTTCCAGCCTCTTTCTCGTACTCGGCATGACTTTGTTCGCGAGCCAGCCGCGGAATTTTTATTCGCCGTTTAGTTTTAATCAAAACCCGAGGCGGACGTCGCGATCCGCCGCCGGCACTCTTCAACGGTCTTTTTTCATTTCGCGACGCGTACGACGGGAACGCGAAAGGACGTCCGGTGAAATGAGAACAGGAAAACGAGAGACGCGAACGCCGCTCTGTCCGAGGTAATTGGAAAAGTACCGGGGAAAATAAAAAATTCAGTATTCTCTGCGTGTAAGGCGAATGGACGAGTCGACCGGAAGACCGCGGGGTTTCTAATCTTTCGTCGGAGGTTCCCGCATCGCGTGACTTTCCGCGCCGTCACGGACCTGCACCACGGACAAATGTGTTCGACTCAAATGTGTTCGTCCACGGGCAAGATGTTCGACAGATTTTGCGAGTTTCCACTTTAACCAACGCGGTAACATTTGGAAGACATTCGAGTACTGCTGGTTCCATGGTCATTTGTCTTCGAAGGAGCCAAAGTAATCGCAAAATTCGTCCTTAACGTATGAAGGACAAAAAATTATGTTCGATTCTTATTGTTAGAAGAAATAGAAAACGAATGTTAGTCACGAGTGTCGGTTGGCAAAGAGGTTCCCTTTACCTTAATGCCAAAGGTCGTAACCATAAATTTGTTTTCAATTTTTTATGGCTTCGTGGCACAATCGCCCCCTTAATTCCCCGGTCATTTCCATCAATTTATCGAGAAAGGCGTAATGAGTACCTAGAAAGGTACAAGTTACACACGCGGCTTACTGCGCAACTGCACGTAACGCTCGCCTCGAGTTTTTCTAACTGCTGTACGACACTAACTAGAACCTAGGCAGCTAATCAACTCGTATATCAATATTCGATAACGATAGGTGTTACTTCCTACTCGCCTTAATATTCCGGTGGTACTCTAATTTGCTGTCGAAACGCACACGATATCTACGTGTACGACAATGTGTAGGATCGCGTGGAGCAGCTGCTTTCGAATTTCCATGGTACCCGTGTACCGCGTAGATATCATCGCCGCGAAGAAAGGACAAACTATTCGTTCTGGCGTGCAAAGTGTCTCTGGTGTTTCCTCCGGCGGTGGAAGCGGCGGCGAATCCGTTTCCGCTCCAACGATCGCTCGAATATTAATCGCATCGGTGACTCGAAGGAGACTCCCTGTTTCGGTCGTCTCGGCCTTTTCTCCGTTTCCCCTCGGCCCCGTCTCCTTCCGGACTCTCTCCTAAATTCCCTTCTGTTCCGCGACTGGTTTCCAAAGCCGCTCCGTCCGGAGCAGGGACGCGAGAGCGTCGGGGAGGACGTCGCTTAGCGTTTCTCGCGCGCGTTACCGGAGTTAGTTTCAGCCGGCTGAACCACGCTCGTTAGCATGTCATTTTTATTCATCGAGCCTCGAGAGGACCTGTAAGACAGCCAAATCGATAGCTGGATCCGTGAACCGCGTCTCGTAGGCGCGACCGCGCGCCTGCGTTCTTGTCCGTCTACCTTCACGCTACCTGCACCCACCTGGTTACCTGCCCTGTCCACGAAGGACCGATGGAAAGAAAAGTCGGCAGATGAGAAAGCCGGAAAATCACGAAAGTTTCGGTAAAGCCGGCTGAAAGAGACGGGATCCGTCGCTAGCGAATGTTCCGAAATCCGTTTCGATCGGATGAGATCTTCTTTGCTTCCAAGAATTCTTGACGCCGCGTCGACTTCTTCACTGCGAATCGTCGCGTAATAACCGCGAAATGATCGATCGAACACGGGTCGTTGGTTATCGCTCGAAAAACTTTGATCACAACGCTTCGCCCTTCTATTTCTGGTCCTTCCTATTTCTTCTGTTAGCTCTGCATTCTCGGGCTCGAAATTTTCCAACATCGAGATCCCAGCTCTCCCTTCCTCTCGATCGACTTTACCCCTTCAGGTTTGTACGCGGACAGATTTTCGGTCGGGCTTGGCCCCGCTCCAGGCTCTTTCTTCGACATGCTTACCTGAAACGCACGGAAACGGATCCATTCGAGCGAAACAGGCTTCGTATACGTGTCCGCGATCTCTTTGGTACGTTTCAAATCGCGAGGGACCCTTTTTGGCCTGGAAGCGACGACGGTCGAAACGGAGACAATCGGTAAGCAAGCACAGGGTCAAGACGCGGCAGGAATACCACCCTCGAAGACGACGGGGAAGGAGAAAGGAAAAGCAGAAGAGGAGCGGCGTTTCGCATGCACGGACGATCAGAAATTGGCCGCAATCTTTGCGCCGCTTACGGACAATTACTAACGAGATTGCCTTTCTCGGTCTCCCCTCGCGTTCGTTCCCTTCCACAGCCCCCGACGCTATTTTCACTCCCACCTCCCGCGGCCGTTTAACGTCACCCCCTTGTCATTTGCCATAGAGAATCGGACGACCACGCGCCCCCAGCACCGAATAAAATACAATCGTGCGTTCCGATCTGCCGTTACGGCGGATTATAACTTCGTTGATCGCGGACGGAACGCCAGGGGTTCGTCTATTTGTATTCAAAGGCAATTGCGATTGTGCAGGCGCCTCTGCTTCCGGCGTTTCTCGATATTCTCGCATGGGCCCTCTGTTTTCTCTGCTCTGCTCTCTCTTTCTCTCTCTCTCCTCTCTGTCGCCCTCTCGCTCTCGCTCTCTTGACGATACCGAATTTCTCGCGTTTAACTCCAGCCAATATCTTTACCGTTTCGTCGCTATAAATTGCAGTCGTATCTTGGGTCACTGGGAAATATGCGATCATTGACGTTTCAATCTTTAAAACTATCGACCGAGTTAAATTTAAAGATATGAATCAGTAGCAATATCTATCTAGATATCTACAGCTTCGACTCTGACAAAATGGTAAATTTTCAACTTATTGACGTATATAGCGTGGTCTATCTATCCGGTTCGGTTTACATTATATGACCCGTAAGCTGAAATATTCTTTGGATTATTTCTAATGTAAATGGATCAAAGGAATAAAAGTGAGAATAATGAGGTATCCATACAACGTTTGTGGGATCAATTTCGAATTCCTCGCTCGAAATATTTATAAACACGACTTGATATACTGGAATTTATTGGGGCACGAACTAAAATCCATCGAAGTTATTTACATAGCTGTGTATGATTGCAATCCTCAGTGAACGTGACAAGTATCCGTAACAATGAAATTTAGTAATGATGAAAAGTGAGATCGATCCTCGTTCATGGCGCATGCGACGAAAATTTTGAGAGAGTAAAACGTTTGCACCACACGAAACAATATTCGGAGCGAACATTTCGTCGAACGTTACAAAAAGTGATAGCATTGCCGAAAATGTTCACGATTAATAGTATTCCGTTCTTTAAAATAATTTTTCGCGTAGCAAACGTTTTACAAGCAATTTAAGATGATGACATTTCGTGAATCACGTGGTATAAACTATTTACATATCGCACGTATAAATGTGACGCATTGGTAGAATCTAAATCTATCGCTTTTCTTCTAACGGAATCATCCACGTCTATGTTTGTACGTTTTGACCCCGTTCGTCCGAATACATAATTTGACAATTATTGCCTCTATCTAAATTTTATCACCCATATTATGCTTTTTGATCAGATTTACTCAAGTTCCGATTACTAAATCATTAATAATTACTATTTAATCGATCGCAGGTGTCATTGCGACGAAAGTAACGAGTTAATCTCCTCTATACCTAAAAACGATCATCGAAAATGCCCGTTTCTCCCGCTCGAACGATAAAAATTCGACCTGGTTTTCTCGATCGCGCTAGGAACAGTGGAAAAGAAGAATCACCGAATCGACAATTACAATTTCACCGTTCGCCCTTTTTCCTTGGCTCGGCAGTCCTCCATAGTCTCTGTGTAAAAGTTCCGTCTCACCGTCGCAGAGTCATCTTTCCTGTCGTCGAGATGCTTGCTCGCTCTACCACTGAGGTCTTTAACCTTCGCAAAGAACTCGACGCGGAGATACGAACGGCATAAAACGAGGCAACGGTGGCGGTGTACGCCGATCGCGCTCGCACGTTCGTTCGCTCGTTCGCTCGCTCGCGACCACGATCCGCAAGGGAAATAAGGAAAAGGAAAGCGTGGAACAAATAGAAACGCGATACAAATATAAATAGAGAGACGCGACCAGAAGAGACGAAGGAAACGGCAAAGAGAAGACGGAATAGAGAAACTAGCGTGCGACATTGAAGGCGTCTTGGACTATGTCGAGCTCTGCGATTTCTTTTTGCTTAGTGTATACGTATGTGTTTGTCTGTGTGTGTGTGTGTACGTACGACGCATAAAGTCGCGAAACAAAAACGGTCGAAGGAAGGCTATCTTATTCCTCTATTCAAGATGGAGCCGCACAGAGCCGGAGAGAAGCGAGACTGACTATGAGATTCGTCGGGCCACTTGGTGCACATGGCGTTTGTCTCGATACTCTCGATTAATTCGATGACGCGATGGTTAATGAAAATATTATCCGCGAGCATATTTGAGCGAATCCCGCGAGAGTCGTGAACGTTTATTGGCAGAGACACGCTCGGACGGCGCCGTAATTAGGTCCGACTACCGGATACGATGGGTTAACATACGACCTGTGATTATTAAATGGGAATTACCGGCAGCCCCGACATTAATGCGGTGCCGAGTATTATCGCGTGACGACCCTATACGGCTTACACCGTAATTCCGTGTCTCCCGTTGCGCCACTGATTTTACGAACAACAACGACGACCTTTGCAACCGATAACGACGACGCATGCTCGATCGAGCGGATTGCTCGAAAACGCAGCCGATTTCAATCGATTCCCACCGATATCCCTTCCTTCCCTTCTCTACCTCCTCTATTCCCCTTCGTTCCTGCGTTCCTTCCCCAATCCCTCACCCCTTTCCCCATCCACTGGCCACGTCCAAATTAATTAACGATAAGATTAATTGGTCGACGTTCACGTTCCGACCGTGCCGGTATCAATCGTTGAACGAAACGAGGTCCGTTCGCGTCGCTTCCTATTCCCTTCCACCGTTCAGATGCTTTCATCTATCCGCCGTTCTTTCGTTTTCGCGACGACTTGGCTCGTTAGGCAGAACCCAGGCGAGAACAAAGTCGCGATTCTTTCGCGTCGTAACGACCAAGAACGGTAAAAACCGCGGTTTCTGTCCGTGACACTTTTGCGATCAGAAAATAGAACCGATCGATAGCTATGCTCTGGAAACGCGTCGCCGCCGGTCACTACAGGGGAGCAACCTTTCGATCCATCCCTCGCGACGAACGCCTCGAAATGCCGGCCATTCTCGCAGTCCCATTTCCCCTTCGCTTCACACTTTTCACCTTCCTCTTTTTCCACCCCTTTTCCCCACCTTTACTCTCGCTATAATGGTCGGGCGTCCCCCTCGTTCGCCGGTCCGTTCATCGGTCTAATGCATGGAATACGAAGGAAAGAAGAAAAAGACGTGGATTCGACGGGGTCGCGACACCACCACGAATCATCCCGCTTTTCTCGAGGACGTCGCCGGTCACGGGTAACCAGATTTATTCGCGGTCCTCTCGATACCGATGTCCGCTAACGGTGGGCGGTGCTCGACAGAAAAGTTACGTGCCGCGAAAGGAGTCTCTGGGAAGTCTTTAGAAGAGAATAGCGCGTTCTCTGGCTCGTGAAAAGAGCTCCTGGAGATCGTTCGTCCTCGGTGCCCGAGCACCACCCACCGAGATTGGCCCTAAAGTTCCTCCACTACCCACAAAGGCACGATCGTCGAATTTATGTTCTCCGTTGGGCACCTTTATCGGGTCGCGGATTCTCTTCACGGGACCGCGTTTTCCTCGAATTCCTCGTGTCGAGATCCTAATTGTCCTCCGCTGCCTCTGACTCGAACCTTCCTACGAACGAATGAACGAACGAAGCGAAGTAAGGACGATTTTCGCAAGCTCTAAGATAATTACAGACTGCAAGAGGAAGAAATTCGCGGACGAATATACACCTACCTTCTCTGGAAAAGGGGGTTCACGCGTCGAAAGGAAGAGTTCGGTAGCGTGATGTTTGCCCTGATATTCGGCGAGGGTGGCACGATGCGGCCGTTATAATTTATCCTCGTAAAATATCGTCGCTTCAACGACGCCAATGACGCGGAAAGGCCGACGGTATATCGTCGAGAATCACGCAACCGTGGACACCGCGAAAGGCCGAATCGCGATCAATTGTTCGGATCGAATTTTCGTTACGGGCTAGGCGGTTGCAATGACGACGGGGGTAAAAGTAAAAAAAAGTTGAAAAACAGCAAAGGGGTAGTATGGTGGGAAAAAAATATAGGGAAAAAAATGCAGAGAACAAAGATGATACGTGGTCGGGGTTGAAACCGTCGAGTTGCCGTTTACCTATCGCAGGACGGTTTCGAATACGTCGGGCCGAAAGCAATTTCGACGGTTCCTCCCCCTTCCCCCTCCCGCGCGCTGGGCTCATCGATATGGAAACGGGTCGCCAAGGAATTAGAACGCGCAGACCTCGATGCTAGAGCGCTATCGTACTCCCGAATAAACCAACTACCGCCGCGCCGTTCTGTCCGATTCCCAAGGATAGACTCCGATTTGCTCGATTTCCTACAAACCAAATCTCCGCTACCACGAGATTCTCTCTTATCAATTACGCGTCGATTCAAGCCGGTCGTGTTACCAACCGAATCCGATAATTATGATTCGGACGAGACGCGGCGCAGGTAGGGCGTGTAAGCGACGTGAACAGCTTGATAAGGATGTTCGCGTCAAAAATTCGTGTCCCTAGGGTTGCATGTTCTGGTCGGAGGATCGTCGGATCGAAACATGCCGGTGACAAACAAGCCTGGCCCAAAGGGAACCAACTTCCGTATTAATCTCGCTGACACGTTTATTGGGATATTACTGAGTATTTCAAAGCACGTAATCTGGCCATAATAACAGGATATCCCTGAATATTAGCAAGTGTCAAGGCGTGAGATATTCCCGCAGTAGCTCATCTATAGTCTTTTCGTACAAGATTCATAATGGCGCGGTCCGTGTAACGGAGCTACGGGATCCTGCTTGATTCATCATTAAAATTTGTTAACCGCTACAACACCGACGCTATAACGGTCCAAGAACCAGTTAAACACCGTCCCCTCCCAAGACGATGAACATCCACGTGAACTTCGTTGTTCCGTTTTAAGGTGTATGTATCCCTTCGGTGCGGAGCGATGAACTAGGTTTCTAGTTCAACGAGCCCTATTGCCCTATTGGCAAGTTAACGTATAATTGAAAACAGATCCCAAAGTCAGTGGCCTACGAGCGACATCTCGAATCCGCGTTTCGACGCTCTAACATCGAGCATCGTCGTCGCCTCCTTCCGCTTCGATTTAACGTGCCAAAACAAACGACAAGGCCGAGCGAAAGACGAGCGTTCCATGCTACAAATCTCGGAAGAAGAAAATATAATTTCACAGCCCATCATAAATTACCATTTCCCATTAGCGTGCTGTGTGACGCAACGGCGTGGTTCGCTTCACATAATTAGGGGGATGGCTCGATGACACGTACGGGGTACACCGCACCATAGAGTCCCATAACTCAGACCGGGAACAACGATAGCGATGCCGTTACACCGGCGTTATTACTTGCCACGGAAGCTGACTCAGAATAGCTGGTTGGTGATACCGTCGGATTAGACGGTCTTTCCTGTTCCACCCGCTCCCGGTTGCCGCTCCGCCCCCTTCGCTTCTCTATTTTCCCTGTTTTCAGAACCTGCAACAGTCCACGCGTCCCTGGCAGTGGCCGTGAGCCGCGAAACGAGATCTTCTCGAAGCGAGGCAACCGGAACGTCGTCGGCGCCACCGCTGCGCGAGTTCTCGTTTCTACCGTGCGACATGCAGCCGTCGCTCGCGTGAAAAACGCGGTCAACGCATAAAACAACCCCTATACAGAAAGGTGGACTGGCCATGATGAACTTTAACGATCGCCTAGAGCACCCGTGGAACGATAAGAATCTACGTAAGGAGTAGGCGGGAAACGGTGGCGAAAAAAAATCACGGGGCGAGTAGGCGCGTGACGCGCGCGATTTCGCGTCTACATGTCGACGTGTCGTCGAGTTCCAACAAGTCGGACGCGGTGTCGTTGATCGTTGGGGCGCGTTAGACGAGAACCGGATGACGCGACAGAGCGGGCTCTGGTCACGCACGTTAATCCTTGCTACGTTTAATAATAGCCCCTGTTAATCCGCGATTTATTTCAATTTTACCGATCGTTATCCTCGATCCGAGCGTGGAAACGAAAACGTCGAGAAACGCGTAGCAACGATCGGCAACGCGTGTCACGATCAGTGGACTAAAAGGACCGGTAATAAGCACGGAAATTTGGAATATCGAGTAGCGGGCAGAAAGTGAGGCTGCGTAGAGCTGCCTCGCGGCGGAAAAAACCGAGACTCCAAAGTTTCGTGGCTCCGCGATAATGACGGTCATATTTCTTCCCGTTCGAGCAAGCAAAACGCCCACCGTTTTGTTCTCGGGCACTCCGTTTCTTTCCAGCCGTGCTTTCTTCCGCGAGTTCCTCGTCGACGCGGCGCCACATCGAACGCTGTGATTCACCGATCTTCAACCGAGTTCTCCAATCTCGTCGAAGGAAAGGGAAGTAAATTCGCTGAAACATCGGACATATCGTGGCGGCAGAAACAAACACGACCTGCTGGTAGATAGGGTGGACCGAGCCTGACTTCCGGACGGCTTTGTCCCTTTGACATGGAACACCAACGCCGCAGCCACGTTACTAGCCACGTCTAAGACCCGTTTGACGTTTGAGACCGCGGCATCGACGTTGTGCTCGTCTAATTCAAAGCTACATATTTAATCCTCGGTAAACTCGCGAAGGTTGCCCGGGTAACCAACGACACAAAGAACTCGGTAGCCGCGAGGGATTTTTAGACTCGTGGCCGTTCCCCGCGCCGAAGAATCACGAGTAGGCTGGCTGAAAGAGGGTCTGGAGTGACGGAGGGTGATACGGGACGATAGCGATGCCGATGCGAACGATGCCGGTCGTGTCTCGTAGGCGGTACAGGCAGCGCGTTACAGTACAGGGCGGTGGTGACGAGCCGCGGCGACGACGACTGCGAATTCCAAGTGTACGCTGCAAGCATAAAGCGCGACTGTATGCTGGATGGAAAGGAAGAAGTGCGGCTGAAAGAAGAAAGAACACGCGGCACCCTTGTAGTTTTGAACGCGACCCTCGTTTCCGTCGCTTGTATTACCCCTCTTGTTGTGGACGAGAGATGCGCGGTCCTGATGTCTGGCTTCTTCTCCGCGAATTCCAGCTCGATCCGAGCTTCGTATCCGTGATAGAGGCTTTAGCTTGGCTCACGCCGCGAAGTTGCGAAGGTTAACGCGGCGTCCGTGCCGAAACTTCGCATCGTTTTCCCGTGAAAAACGACGAGACAGCCGATAACGTCACGCAACCGACCACGCTCGTATTTTCATAAAACTGTTGGCTTGGCCGCGCGAGCCCGCAATACATTTATTACCGTTATTAAAGTAGGTACCTACTTCTTAATTAGTAACCGCGGGAAGAGTAAGTTCTCCGGACCGACGGCCGTGTTCACCCAACGACTCTGTGAGCGCGAGCGCACTCGTGCTCTTACGCTACGAACAAAATACTAACGGACTCGATCGAATGGATTATAAAACCAGACCCGTTACTGTCGCAAATCAATTATACGCGTAGCCACGTTGCAACAGCCGCGCTACGCCGTTGTGCACCGAATTGCGATCCGCGAGTTGAAGTTTACCTATTCGTTCGCGCTTGCTCGCTCGCTCATACGTTGGCAAAAGCTTACGCAATTTCCACGCACAGTCTCGCTCACTGATGACTAAGCGACGCTCCGTTGGAAGGGATAAACGCGGAGCGACAGGGCCAAGGAACGATCGAGAACGAGAAACAGAGAGAGGCGGTTTGAGAGGCGAATTCTCATCCATCAGGATGTACGAGGCACATGCGCGATATTAGCGGTATTTAGTGCTTACGGAATGCTGATTCAGTTCAGTACCAATGGCCAAGCTGCGAACACTCGGATAGCGACGCGTTCTACCACGAACGAACCTCGCTGCGCCAAGATCTCCGCCCGATTTTGCGTTTCACGTCCCAAATACGAACAAAAAGATCTTTCCCGGCTTCTCTTTAACACGAAGCACTAACCAAACCTGGACTCTTGCCCTTACCTATCTTCCTTCCTTTCGCCGTGGATTGACGGAGCTCCGAAATCCCATAAAATTCCTTCCTCCGAAAAT
Organism: Bombus pascuorum; assembly: GCF_905332965.1. Taxonomy (NCBI): domain Eukaryota; kingdom Metazoa; phylum Arthropoda; class Insecta; order Hymenoptera; family Apidae; genus Bombus; species Bombus pascuorum. The sequence continues at coordinate 2,218,506 of NC_083495.1, read as the reverse complement.
GCAGCAGCGAGGAGAGGAGATTCGTTAAGAGGCGGACCCTGGCGTCAGCTATGTATATCACGACGCAGCGAGGGTTTTAAAAAACCGTAGCTTTCTAGCACGCTTTCGACCACCTGAGGTCGCCCACAAAAAGCTTACACCCTATGCCGGCTAACGTCGAAGAACGCGGGCGCGCAACGACCAAGCTTGAAACTGGGCAATTCCGCCAGGATTTACTCCAAACCCCTCGAAATCGCTTCTCTAGCTGCCGATACGGGCGCGTTATTGTTTCCGCGGTTACTCACGGGACGACAGATTAACGGAGGACGCGAACGAACTCTGCAACTCCGTTGCAGCATGTATCGGACGGGCTTTCCTCTCGTGGATTAGGCTTGTCGTTCGAGGTCGAGTTTTCGTTCGGGGCTTCCGCGATTAACGTCCACGAAAACCAGAGGCAGTATCTTCTCGTCTAGTCTCTCTTTGCCGCGGTCATTCGCAGAATACGTGAAAACTCGTTTCCGCGTACCGAACCGGCGAACAAAGGACAGCCGTACCGAGATAGTAGTTGTTGGTCGCGGTTTAACCGCGATAAAGGTACGGCTATGGATGGCAATCACAAAAGAAAACGCGACGAGTCGCTGTTTTCCACTTTCTCGGCCCTTGGAAGGGAGGCCGTGCAATTGCCTCTGCCGACCTGAAAGAAGGGACGAAGCGCGATTCGGTTTTTATAGCCGGCATCCTGGACCCCGACTAGAGATACGGGGGATATTTATCGACGTACTTATTTCGACGAGCCTCGGGACCAACCCCAGCCTCGGGATAATCGTCGGAAGAGGCTGCGAGCCACGGCTGCCACCCTGACTGTCTTCCCTGCACCGCTAATCCGAAAGGCACATAGACGAACGTAAATCAAACCCAACACGCGCGGCAACCGGGGAGAGAACGCGTCCCACCCACTCGAGGGAACACCAGCGGACGATCATCGCCGGTCGAATCGCTCCCTTTCTATTGCCTCTCGATTCTCATCCCGGGAAATTCCCCGATGCCAAAATTCTCCTAACGCGATTGTTTTTGTTCTCTCTCCGTCTATCTGTGTCGAGGTGTTCGTCCTCCAATTCCGCCTATTTATCTGCGAGTCCGTAACTCCCATAGTTCGAGAGAATTATTATCCATTGTTGAACGGCGCGATTGAAAAGACCCGATTGAAAATCGTGGCCGCTAATCACCGATGACATGGTATCGAATATCCTTGTCTAGTCGACGCGGCGTACCGCGAGGAGTCTATCGGTACGACGATGTCATGGAGAAGTGCTTTGGTCAGAGCATCGAGTCAGTCGTTTAACCTGTTCGATCGATACGGAACATTAAGCATCTAAAGAGCAAAACTCGAACAAACCAAACTCGAATCTCTCGGATAGATGCGTGAGAATTAGAGCAGTCGCCGATAAACTTCTGGTTTGAGTCGAGTATCCAAGTGACTGTCATTCACAGCGATTCTGCGTTCTCCGATATGTCATCGGATTTCCATAGCCCAGTAATTGTATACGATCTCGAGTGGACCCAGCAGAGAAAAAGAGGAAGAAGGACGTCGTTTCGCGAAGAGGATCCCCGATTTACATCCCCGTAGCAGAAACACGTCCGCTGCGCCGTGTGGAGTTCGAAAACGCAAAAACCGTAGATTGCCGGTGGATCCCCGTTCTCTTCCTTTGATCTGTCGAGTGGACAGGCCACGGGGATGCGTTGCCGTCCGGTATACCCGTTGATTAAAAATATCCCGATCAAAGAGTTAAAAAGCAAAGGATGGAACTTTGCCGCCGTCTCGATCGCGACTCCGCTTGGAATCATCGTTCTTCACCCTTTCTTTTACACGACGAGCCAAACGATCGACGTTATTCGTTCGAAACCACGACGTCGAATCGATTCTCTCGAAATCGTGCCGGTTGTTGTGGACGCCGCAAATAAAGCTCTAAGCGAGACAAGAACGTGTCACATTGAAACCCATTTAACAGGCTTTCGTGCCGTTTCTTTTTTAGCACACACAGAGACTATCGAGGTTCTAATCATCGCTACGAGAGATTCGAAAAGCATCGCGTTGTTGCCTTATCTGAGCGGACCGTGTGCACGCGAGTTTAACCCATCTATTTTCTACTAGGTTCTCTCTGTTCTTCTCATTCTCAGGATTCCGGAGAGCATCGACGAGGAATCTTTGTTACATAACGAATATTTTATTTATCTTTTTTCGCGTGCACCACACAAGGGCACGGGGACAGGAGGCAGGGATGGCGAGAAGCAGGCGGCGCGGCTCTCGCATACATTATCGATCGTTGGCCGGCTTAGTCGACGAGTTCACGATGCCAAAACGGATGTGAAATTCGCGAAAGGGTCCGGTTAAAATTCCCTTCCTCTTTTCGTTTCTCGGATGACCTATATGGTTATAATAGCTTCGATTGCGGAAGAAGACAACACAGCGTGTAGTGGCAGTAAGATTTAAGGATTTGGCGATCAACACCAATTGGAACGACGCGACGGCAGAACCGAGATCTCGTGGAAGATACGGTTGATCGAAAGGTCGTTTCGTTAGAAGAAAAGAAAGAAAAATCGAGAAGAAAGCTGACTCTAGCGATGAAAATAATCTTTCGCGAGGCTCGATCGATGCCCTCTCCAATAAGAGCAGCAATTTCCTCCTTATGCAAACAGACGAGGCTCCGTTGGTGAACGGTAGATCGAGTGAGAAGCCCCGTTTCGTTGGCTATGTGCGCGTGTGTCGCGTCGAATTCTGTGACGAGTAAGCTAGAGCTCGCTATTCTCCGAACGTGTTCGGGAACGGGATCTCAAGCCGGATCGGTCTAGCGTGGATAATTTCCATTATTCTCTCGGCCTGATGACAACTAGCTGGCACCTCGCACGGAAAGCTCGGTCTGCCCTCGATTCCCGCCGCGTTTTACCGTCTTATCCTCACGGCAGCAACGCCGTCTTTACTTTTCTCCACGTTTTCCCCTTCTTTTCCTCGTGACCTAACCACTGACTCCTCGCTTTCGTCCGTCCCTTTTTCTGCCGTTTCCACGTCGCGGCCCGTCTCCCGGCTATCCTTCCCACTTCTTGTCTCTCGTTTCCACTCGTTCCTACTTCTTTTCCTCCTTTTCCTTAGCATCGCACGAGCTTCCGGTGGTAGAATTCGCTTCAACCATATTACATCGTAATAATAGCACTCTACGTTCCGCGACTACTGCCTACGTGACTCGTAATAATTCGCGAACGTGCGACCCGATACACAGAACGGCGCGGAACGACGGCATACGAAACCGCCTCTTCAGGTTTATATACATCGAGCACAGCGAAGGTGGATTGCAACGGTTCCTCGTATCGATCTCTCGTCGATGCACGCCGCTAGTCCGTTCGATATGCCATCACCGATATACCTTCCAAGCCGGTCACCCCGATCCAAGGCCAATTGGATCTTCCGTACCCTCGAGTAATCGCAACCGAGCGTTCCATTTGCCTCGTACCATCGCCAAACTCTACCGACCAAATATCGTTCCTAATCGTTCCGGAAGCGAAACACGCGCGAGCGCGTGCTTCGTCGATTCCAAACAAACTGCGCTTTCTTCTCTCCTTGCTCTTACCAAGTCAAATTCCTCTTTACCTTTTTCTATGGCGAGCAATTGCACAGCGGATAATGGATGAATGCGCTCTCACGATGGAAGACAGAAATCGATGTGGATCGAATCCCACGACCCAGGATTACCCGTCCATTCCTTTGCTATTCCTTCTTCTTCTTCCCGTTTGCTGCGAAAACAAGGCAAAACGATCACGGACTTTCGCGTAAACGTTCACCCTACCAAACGGATAAACGATCGGATCCGCGTAAACGAAGGTAACCCGAAGCGTATCGTAGCGCGAATTTATTGAGCTCGACTAAACTGGAATTGCGCGAACCGCTCGAACGCGATACGGCTACCATCGCCAGGGATATGCAACCACTGGGGCCGAACTTAAGTTTGCTCGCCTTTGCCCGGTCGTTCTCCGCGGAAACGAAAGTACAAATACCGAGGGGATGGCGAAGGTTCGCCCTCTGATCTTTCTAAACTCGACGATTGTTCGCATTTCTCGCGAATCGTTCCTCGCGAAACGAAGCTGTTGCGAACTCGCGATACGGTAAATCAGCGGCGGTTTCGAGCGCATTAAAAATTTCAGCAATATCACGCGGAATGTTATTTAGAAATTCTATTATTTCTACTAATTATACCCCTCCATCGTCCTACTCCGGTCTACTCTGCAGTCAACTCTGCATTACACGGCACGCTACACTACGAGCGTATATTTTTTTCGAGTGCCGTTCCGCCTACCGAATTCCATAGTTTTCACGATTATGTTGGCAATAAAGACACGCGATTATAGCGATGTCGTTAAAATTTCAAGCACACAGTCGTTAGAAATCCCTGGGTCGGTCGATGGGTTGCGATCAATTTCTGGCCCCCGACCTGCTCGCCACTTTCGTATTCCGGTAATATGTAAATATATGCGGTCGTCTGTTTCTGCGTGGCAGTAGCTGTAATTACGGCTGAGAGGAGACGCGGAATGGATCAGAGTCTCGTCTCCAGCGATAAAAAGCTACTGTTCGCGTCGCTTTGTCGTTGTTCCCGCGATTACCTCGTGGAATGACAAGTTTTCCACGGCCGGTTCTGCCAGTCCGCGAGAGGAAAGAAGAAATCAAGAAATTTCCGTGTCAGGGAAGGGAGGACTGTCCGTCCTTTTACCCGGACATGGCCGCAGCCCGACACGATTATAAAGTCCCTTAACCACGGACTATGCGTCTAGCCGAGATTATACTCGGGGAAAATAATCGCGAGCCCATTTCGGTGAAAGCCACGCGTACAAAGTAATTAGTCTGATTTTCCAGCAGTGCCACCGTCGGCCGTATTCTCTCCTCCTTCTACTCCTCTACCTTCTCCCCTTGCTTCTCCTCGCGCGTAAATCCTCTACCCTTCGCTCCTCCTTTTGCCACCGGTTTTTCCTTTTCCTTCGCGTTTACCGCAAGTCCTCTCCTCCTCCAGCTTTTCTCCACTGAAACTTCAACTCATTTTTCTCGTCGTCTTGCTTCGTTATCCAAGTCGTCATAGGCGTAATCGAATTGCTCGAAATTCCAAGACACTCGTCAGCCAGATAGAAACGCGTTAACATTCTCGAGTCTTTGGTTGGTCTATGGGAACTCGTAAGTTCAATTTTCATCCATGCATTCCTGAAAGAAGACGCGACGTAAGATGAGAAACAAGCAACGAACGACTGTGATTCGACCGGATAACGGGAAAGCCGTGGTTACGTCTATGACACAAGAGACTCTGGTATAGTATATTGCGGTACTCCTCTAGGCGTGGAAATTCGTCGAAACAGCGAGCGCGGTAACGCGCGACTCCGCGCCGCAAGACCGCAAGAAAAAAGACGCGAAGCGCAACGGGGGAAAATTTCTTTTCCGCGGAAACCAGAGCGATCTCCGCGAAACGTTTCACTGTCCCATTTCCGCGTGGTCCGGCCAGACTCGTCTCCGGCTTGGAGATTCCTTGCTTCGCGTGCTCTCTCACGGTTCGTTTAGCCCGTTTCTCGTCACTAAGCAGCCAGTTTATTTAAACTAGTTGTTTAAGCGCGGCCGAGCCAGCTGGGATTGGACTAGTCGCGCGTGCAACTCGTTACTGCGATTTCAAGGGATCGGTTCTCGTCTCGCTGATTCGGCTAATTTACCCTCTCTCGTGCTGCGCTTTCATAAAGACACGGGACAAAGTCTCACGGCACATTGCGCCTGGATACTCGGCTTTTCTCACGATCCCAGGGATTCGAGTACGGGCGCGTTATCCTACGCCGCCTCCCCTCGACTTTCCCGGGGGATTTCTGTTCGAACCCTCCCCTAGAGAACGAACCAAGTCGCGCCATGGCGACGACACGCTCTGAGAAAGACAACTCTCTGAGAACCGTGCAAGGTCCGCGAATAAAGCGGGTCGAATTCGACCGATTATGCAGCGACGTATTTGCTAGTCGTTAGAGAACGACCTAGTTACAAACGCCAGGGATGCGTACCAACTTTTTATTCTCTTAAATCCCGCCGGCGTTTAAATAATGCACCCTTGCCAGGAACGATGGAAACGGTTTAAACCGCGTTAAAAGTTCCCATAAACATTAAACGTAGATCGCGTTTAATCCAGCCGGCGATCGAATTCTATCGAACTCCACAAGAGATTTTTCTCGTCTCCCGTTCGTAGATCCCGCGTCAATTTTTCGACAAAAGAAAATAAAATACGAGGTAGCTTCTTATCCGATTCGTCTCGGTCTCGTCATTATTTGCATTTAACAGAGGCGGTTTCTCTCTGTCGATTCTTTCCGACTCTCTATCTGTCGCAACGACGTTCTTTTCTTCTTTCGACGTCGACAAGAGGGAGGTAGCGGCAGCAAGGGTAGAAGTCGTGACGAAACAGGGCGAGACGGCGCGAGGGGTGAGCTAACTTTGCCGCAAGGCGACTGGGACGATCTTTCGAGTTAATCAGGGACCGCCAGTGCCAGACGTCTCGAGTCGAGAGATTCGATAGAAAGGAGAGAACAAGTTTCGGCAAGAGTGCGCCGAGAATCCCACGAAACCTTCGCAGAAGTCAAAGTGCACGACGAAGCCGACGGAATGACTGAAGACGAGAAGAATCACCGAATCACCGAACGAAACTGGACTATGTTGACAACCGAACGTGCGCGCGCTTTCGTAGTTTCGTGACTTCGACTCGTCGATACCATCTCCGAGAGAACGTCGACTCATTGCCATTCGATGGATTTTAATTCGCGGGAAACGAACTCGACGATGATGTAATAAAAGCCTGCCTGGTTCGATGTAACCTCGTAAATCGATGGGGGCTGGGGGAGGGAGCGTAGAAACAAAATAACGAGTGCGTAAATCGCCAAACATATCCCCGTTCACCGAGCTTACGGCGTCGTTATACCAACGTTAGTCTGCAGTTATTCCGGTGGCGTAATATCGTCACGATAGAGACCGATCGACCCCCCGTAAACTTTGCCAGATGGGTCGAGGACGCGTGCCACGTCGAGATAAAAGATTAGCTCGTAAGCCCAACAAGAGCTATTGTACGACACGAGGCCGCCTTTCGCCTAAACTTCCCATCGACGAGTAAACCCCTACGGTCCGTACCCCCCACCATTCTCCTCCTGGGTACTTTTCTGTGCCAGCACAGGTTCTTTCGAGCGACAGGTTCGTCAATTCAAAACGGAACGGAGGAGGGTGGAGCCCCTCCAAGCGTTGGGCCGGGGTATCGTCGCGGTCATATCCACCATAAGCGAAACACTCGGTCAAAAGGGAGAACGAGCGAGAGAGTATCGAGTGTTATCCAAAGGATGGTGCTCGAGATTCGTGGCATCGAAATTTACGAGCATCCCTTAATCATCTCTACGCGACTCTTTCTCCCATCCCTGTTTCGAACGTTCCTCGTCGAGCGGTCGAACGCGTTTCCGCAAGATCGCAACGATAAGCTACACAATTTTTCTCTCGAGTGTTTTTATCCCCTTAAAAGACAGAATGCGGCTCGTGCGTTAGAGTGGCTGTATATTTATTCCGAAAAGAAAGCACGACTCTCTCGGGGTGAGATCCTTAAGATACTGAAACGTAAATACGGTTGGAAGGTGATCGACCGACAAAGTCAAAGTTACTCTAGGGTGAGACGTATTTAAGTTTGCGTACTGCCATACAATCTTAGAACTTATCACTTCGCCACGCAATAAACCGGGACTTTAGCTGGAGCACTCGGCGCCTACGGCTGCAAGAAAAAAGGAAATTTTCCAAGGTGTTGAGTTACGAATAGATCTTGGCCTTTTGTGAGCGAAGCGCGACGGTACATTTAGCAATTGCGTTTTAAACTACAAAATTGATTGTGCAATTAAAACTTCCGTAGATGAATATCACGAGATCGTTCGTGAATAATTATCGAACGATTTGTCCAACTTTTCAACACGTCACGATATAATCGGGAAAGTGCTGCCGGATGGAACTCTCAGATTTTATCAGGCTATTCTCTCTTCTCCTTGAGTATTCTTCGGTAATTTGGTCTTCTCCATCAATCTAAATATCAGTTACTCCTCGAGAGAGAGAGAGAGAGAGAGAGAGAGAGAAAGAGAGAGAGAGAGAGTTCAACGGCAGTCTCAAGATTCATAACTACGAAGACGAGTAACCTCTCTCGCAGATGAGACGATGATGCTTATGAATCCATACTTCCAAACTTAATACGTTTCTCCGCGAGATACCGTTGAATCGAATCGAAAGTTACCTACTATTCTTCGGTTAGTTTCAAAGTAATTAACGGGTCGGTGAAATGTCCACAAATTTTAGAATTAATTAACTCGGACGATCCCTGGAGAGCACTTAGGGCCGGACGGTACAACGAAAACAGCGATTCGATCGATAGTATGCGTCGAGAGGCAAATTCATTTGCTGATTACGCCGACTGTATCGGCGCTAACCCCGTTTTAATGGCGGAAAAATAAATTTCCCCTCTGGGCCGGAGAGTGGAATTCTTGCTGGCGTTTTAGCGTGAACGAATAAATAGATATGATTCGATCGTTCTCTCGGCCGTTCGCTTTGATGTGCCGCATCGACGCCGGAAAATCGAATTAATACGCTTTCTCTCGGCTCCGCTTCGCCAACGTCTATGTACCTTCCGTTTCGCTGCTTCGCTCGTCTCTTATTTCTCGATTGTTCCACGTTTTCCCTAGACCTTCGTCGGATATCCTTTGAGAAGATAGTAGATAGAAGCGTACAGGCCGAGCGACAGGTAGGACAGTTTTGAGTCTAAATTATTTATCGCCGAAGGGTGTCGCGTCGAGTCTCGTTAATCTTTAAAAAGAGGCAACGCGTGGATTGTGTTACGCGCGAACGTCGCGAACGATGTCGAATAATATGAAACACGTCAAAGACGATACGTATGGTAGAACCGGACCGCGTCTTCTGCAGCTTCTCGTCGAGAACGGCAGAATTGTATTGTGTACATGTACGATAGCCGCGAAGATAGTGAGGAAATCGAAGTGGTTACGGACGAAATGCGAACGGCCAGACCGAACTGATTAATCGCGAAACGGAAACGATCGGCACGCGTCACACGATGGATAATCGATAAACACGTGAATTTCTAGCGGTGCGGCGTTTGCGCGTCCTGCAATGAACGGGTACACTCGTTGAAACGCTTGGTAGAGAGGTACGCGAGGCGACAGAGAAGAGACGACAAGTGGGAAAGGGACAGGAGAGATTTCACGGCGTTCGACGAGTCTTCGTTCTAATAAATCCAAATTAATTGATGCCCGTTAGCGGGTGGCGACTCGACGGTGCGTAACCCTCCGGATTCGAATATTTTATCCGGTGGAATTCGATTAAACGTCATCGCGACCTGTTCGAGCATTTGTTCCCAGCCGCGAATCATTCGCTACCAGCGAACAACGATAAACGCTCGCGGAGCAACTTGAATCGCCAGGCTGCCTGTTCTGTCGCTGTAATAACCGTTTCATCGTCGAGGACAATCGATTATGAGAGATCGAATCGGCGCCAGATATAGTGGCCTTAACGATATATAGCGAAGTCCTAAATTAAAGCACCAAGTAGCGACACAAATCGAAACTGCGACATCGAGGACCGTAGCCGATGTTTTGTCTTTACCAATTGAGATCAAACCTAGGCTAAGATACATATATTTCACGCGACACGAATTCAGCATTTGGACTCTTATCTCGCTAGTCGAAACGCTGAAACATCTAAACTTTGGCAACGATTTATTAATTACTACGATTTATCTATTAATTTATCATGAGCGGACACTTTCACCAAAATCGTGGTTGGCGACTATGTGACTACTATGAGCGTCGCTAAGTGTTCGAAATGAAGATTAGCGATGGGAAGTAATTTATCACCGGATTTTCCTTTGACGATACATTTCCGGAGTACATCTTACCGTGATGAAATTTGGACTTTGAAAAATTTCTACATCCGGCGAAGCAATTCTGCTACGTGGAGCGTTTCCAGGAACGAAATTCTAGCAACGAGAGAGAATCCAACCTTCTAAGGAATGAAAAATAGACAACGATAAAACCAGCAGTACAAGGACATCAAAAAAGAGTTGTACCAACAAAAAGAGGTTGTAAGGATATAAAATACAAATACCAACGATAAAGAAACAACGTGAGACCAAAAAAGGGATTTCAGTAATACAAAAAGATCGAAAATGATGGTTCAGCAAGAAAGGAGCAGCGCGATACCAGGCAGTAGGTATAAACATTATCATGAAAAGGAGAGAAAATAACACCAAGGTACAAAAGAAAGCGAAGTTTTCGCAGAAGCACGGCGAACAAATTTCAAGATATTCTCAAACTAAAGCGATTTTTAAATTCATAGGATATCCTAGGATTCTAAGAGGCATGTGCCAGAAATCTGAGAATAGCAGGTCGAGATGAGATGGAGTTGAGCTGCGAAGTTATCGTTGTGAAAACGTGACACTACATGCGCAAACTATTGTATACCTACACGGCCGACTATGCAAGGACGGTATAAAGACCGTGAGATTGCAAGTCGAGCTTCGAGACCCGTAATTTCGAGCATTCGTCCTCCCCCTGACGATCACTTGACTCCGACGAAGGAAGGATTCTTTTTATCGTTTCAATAACGAGATAATCCGTCGGAGACCTAATAGAAAGATAGAGGCCACCTTTCCACCACTTGTGCCTGGCTGTCTCGCGGAAGAAGGAATCTTTTATCGACGAAACAAGCCGATGAATATTAATGGCCTGCGGGCTCGATTTCTAATAAGCAACGACCCTCGTGATTTTAATAAACCAGCTTTTTCGCCGCGGTGAATGTCGTGGTAAATTCACTACCTTGCATCATCGGATGAAAGACCCTTGAGAAGCTCTGGTCACCGATCGTCGCGTAATCGTACCGTATCGAACGTCCGAAAGGAAATCGTTACGCGATGGATGAGAGAGTTTAGAGTGGCCGAAAATTGGTTCGTTCTCTCCGATGGAGAACTATAAAAAAGGACTGTGTTCGTCTCGTCTCGGACTCGACTCGCTCGTATTCGACGAGATAAATATCACGGAAAGAAAGGAAAGAAACTACACGGCGCCACCGCGATGAAACATCCACGAGAGTCACAACGAGAGATACGTTTCGCCAAGGCGAATTAATTCAAGAGCGTGACATCGTTCCCTGAGGAATCGGTCGAGGGAACAACAGAGGACGCATCGAAGTCAGTGCATAAACTGATACATAATTTATGTAATACCTCTGGGTACGCGATCAGCAAAAAATATCGCCCGAAACGTGATACCGCCAAGGGAAGGAACAATAAATTCAGCGGGACAATCGGGATCAGCGCGATAACACCGCGGTCTCCAAACCCCACGAAATATTCCTAGACCGAGCTAAAAAATTCAACTCCTATTAATTCTGTCGATAAAATTATTTGACGAGAGAACGCGTTCTGAACTGCCGATGTAAATAATGAGTTCGTTCGAGACACTCTCCGTACAAAAATAATAAGTCACATAAAACCTGTATGTAAGGTGAATAATTCTGAATGAACTAACCTAATATAGCGACGATGGTACGTGACAGACGTGAGAAATTCGGAACGAAATACAACGCACCCGCGTGAATGGGTATTCAGGTGTGCACGGGTATGCCAGGATGCGTTTTGTTCTCCGTTCATCATAATCCTGCGCGACCGATAACACAAATTCAACACAACAGTGCCGTGACCTAAATGGAGGCTCATTGAACTCTAATCAAGAGAACGAACCGAACGCAATGATCGTGACCAAATTGTCTCTCTAAGAACTCGAATCTCTCCGGATCGTGATCTAAATGGAATTGCAGCTCCTCGCCAGTGCCACGCCGGATGGAAAAGGCAGTAAAAGCCTTAAAAAGAGAGAGAAAGGTTGTTCGTCGATCGTCCTCGAGTTACGAAGCGAAAGACATTTTTCGAGGAAACGTTCGACGGTGGTCCTCTCGTCTTGCGGAGTCCTGACAGCGTGACGAACAACTCGAAAGAACGGAAGAGGAAGTCGCGTAAGAAAAGTGCCAGCGAACAGAAGTGAGAGCTCGAAGCCACATAATTTGCCCCTTCGAGCTCAAGTTTCTCAGAAAACTTCGCCCGTTCCGTGCTTTCCCGTCAACTATTCCAAAACTTCAGACAGTGGCCAGGCTTCGTCCAGGAGGTTTTCGCCTGATCCTAGCTACCGCCCTTCCCGGACTACGAGAAAACTGGCGGAGTGAAGCAGATCCAGAGACACAAAGGCGTCTCGAATAGACCAAACGTTAAGCTTCGAAGAATCACTGTTTAAAAGTCCGCGCATCGACGATATGACGAAGAAATGGAAGGAGAACGATTACGAAAGCGGCGACTCGAGAAAAGTAGCGAGCAACGATGTGTCAGCCCTTTCGTAAGGAGAGGCTTTCGTGCGGCTCTGTATCGACTACGACATACGGGCATGCTAATGTTTGGCAAGTGCATTCCTTTCATCCTCGAGACCCTATTTCGCAACGAAGAAAAGGGCGAGCGAGAAGGAGAGCGAATAAGCAATAGGAAAGACGAGGGTGGATATGCGGGCGAGAAGAAGAAAGCGATAAGGGAGCGAGAAAAGGGGAGAAACGAGGTTGAAAGGACGAAACGCGGGGGGGAAGGGGAGAGCCCTCCCGAAGAAATTGAATGCAAATACGGCTGCAATACGTTTCTTCGGTTAGGGAAGCTTTCGACGACTCGGCTGTTTGTCGGTTATTCGAACGGTGTGCTTACACTGGCCGCGTGCACGCGAGACGAAAAGAAAGGAGGCAGATAGATTGTAAAATGGGTCGAATCAGAGGGCAACGGAGGCAAGGAAAGGAAGCTGCATGGAATCTTTTCGGTGGAGTGGCCGAGAGTCGAGGTTTCTTCGGTGCCGTTAACACACGGTTGACTCTTTACTAATTCAACGCGGGAGCAAGGGCGAATTTTCGTCGGAACCGTTGAATCGAGACGAAGCAAGGGCGGGAATCGAGCGCGGGAAATGTTTGGTTGCTGATTCCTTTGCACCGTCGTACACCTTCTATCGTCTTTCGTCTCCAAAGAAGGAATGGTTCGCGACGCGACCAATGAAATCGTCTCAATGTGGTAATAAAGGAAAACGCGCTTTCACGCTGCTCGTATTTTCAATGTCGTAACGGAATCACGCCTGGCCTGGGGAGAGCGATCATGGCTAGGGAGAAAAGGACAAAGCGAAAGAGAGGGGTGTGTGTATGGGTTGAGGAAAAAAAAGGAGATCAGAAAAAAAGCTTTCGCGCGAGCTGCTGCGAGAGGACGCGAAACGAGCGCGGAAAATCCGCTTTGGCCACACGGTGTCGTTAGCAGGCTAATTGGAATCCAATCAGTGCGATTAATCGTTTAACGCGTCGTGCCCACGTATCGGCGCAGCGGCGGCTGACGGTATTTAGGTATTTAATCGGGGAGAAAGAGCGGGCTATCGGTTGCATGGGCGTGAACCGTCGACTATATTTTACCACGCGCAAATCGGGAATCGGAATCTTTTGTTTTTCCCTGGCCGCAACTGGGCCACGAAAAACGAGGAACAAGAGACGCCCCAGAGAGCGCTACCACTCCACAGGGAAACATCTTTCTCGTGTGGTAACGCCGTGGAAGCGTAACGCGTCGGAAGAAACGTGCCTCTGTCGGACGTCGAATTTCGTTCGTTTACTCTGTGGGAAGCCACCGCGTTTTCCCGGCTTTCTGTCCCCGTTTTTTCCCTTCTCCCCTCCTATTTCCCTGTTCCTTTCTCTCCTCCTGTTTTCCGCACGTTCATTAATTAAATCTACCTCGTCAGAGCGAGGATGCACGCGCGAGCACGTGAGAGAGATGGAGAATGAGGGAGGTCACAGGCCACTGATACCGACTATGCAACATTCGGTAAAACGACGACGTAGCAAGTCCGATTTTCCGGAAACCACATTGGAAACGCATCGATCGATCGATGAGCCTCGCGGGGAAAAAATGGTAGGAAAAGAGGTGGATCCGGAGAACGGCTAAAGCAGAACGACCGTCCGGCCAGCCAACCCATCGCATGGACGCGCATTTCACCGGATCCCTGGTAATCCAGTTCTCGCGAACGGTGAACGGCCAACGGAGGAGGATTTAGCCGAGGAAAAATACGATGAGACTCTTCTGATCTTCCCTTAACATCCGCCTTTGCCGCGCCTCGTAATTCGGACGTAGAATCCACCGCCATGAAGATTCTTACGCTCGATCGGGAATAACGTCGGATTAGGCGAGGAGAAACATTCCGCGCTCTATGTTCAACAAACTTTCATCGAAGAAAACGGGAACAGGCGCATAGCTGATGCAAATATGTAATGCGAAAGAGCCGTCTACCCCTCTCCGTCTATACCGAAGGTAGTAAGTGCGAAAGTAAGAAGCTGCGTTGATTTGCGAGACGCGGAGGACGTTGACGAACAAAGGGACGAAGAAGCGGAGTACGGCGGAGTGTCGGAACAGTGGTAGAGACAGAGAACGAGAGCTCTGAGCGATTGCCATTTCGTACCTCAGGGTATCGTTGAGCGTTTCAGAGGCGAGGAAAGAAACGAGGGTGACGGGGATGCGAAGGGGTTGGCTAAGTGGGAACGAAGAGAGACAGAGAGAAAGAGAGAGACAGACAGAGAGAGCGGCGGCGGACTATCGTCGAAGAAAGGCCGAGAAGAACGAGTATGTATCTGCATATAACCTGGTTTCTCACTCTCGCGAACGCAAGCTTTTACGCGGACACACAAGCCGATGTGTAGGAGAGACGAAGCTGAAACGAGTTCCCTTGGGAAGTGACCAGCCGTACCCCGTCCGTGTTTCTCGAGTCGTACCTCCCGTCAGATATCCAGGAGAAGACCGACCACTCTCGGGAGACCGGACTAGTGCTTCTCAAACACAGGCCAGCCGGCCCTTCTATCCTTCATTACCTGGCTTCTCGTTCCAGCTTACTGTTCCGCCGAGAGTTTTCCTCGAGTACACCCACGTGCCACGCAAACGTAAACGCACCAACGAATCCGTGGCTCCTTTAAAGCCGACCTGTCGCTGCGTACGTGCCTCCCAGCGGCGATTACGCTTGCACCTGTATCGAATCTCTGCGAATTTGACCGCGTCGAATCGAAACTCGTTTGTCCTCGCTGCTGCTTCGTAATCGTCGATTGTCAGTCGTGACTGATCGTGACCGCAGCCAACTCTCGCATCTAAAAAATTCTCGACATCGCGATCTTCGTAATTGGCAGTGTGGCAGGATTACGTATAGGACATAGCCGATGACGAGTAGTCAAACTCCGCGTAACTTCATAAAAATAGCATTCGATGAATTTTTGGTATATAGACGACCATAGAAGCGGATCGCGACGCGAATTGGCAGGAGCGTCGAGGTTGAAACGAATCGAGCGAGTCGCGTCTGCGAGCGTGTTCGATCGCTAGCGTCGCGTCGCGTCGCGAAGCTAACGAGCCACGCTTTAATAGGCAAAGTTCCGTTTCGAGTCGTAAAATCGCGACTGCTGGTGACTTTATCGATGCAGAGGCGGGAACGGAGACAGAAGCGAAAAAGCGAACGAAGACAGCGAATTGGAAGCGGGTACGGGAACGAGACGGAGAGAAAGGAAGGTTAGATAGAGACCGGCCTTGCCGGATACGAGAGCCAGACCAGCAATATCGAGATGAGTTATTGTTCGCGGAGCACAATACGCTCAAATATGGAACGTAGCCGAGAAATTGATAGAAAAAATCCGTATGGCTCTACCAAAGGCTTTATTAATTCCTGCCAACGTCTCTGCAAATACGTAGCGAAATAGTCCGTGTTGAAAAAAATACGCGTGTCCAAACGAGTGCGCGCGAGCACATGCTACTGTTTCGCGATTGCAGAGGTGGCTGACCTAAGATTTAAGGTTGTCGGAAAACGAGATGCAAAGGCGAAGTGATTTTCCATAGGAAGGGCAAACAGTAGGCAACTGGGGCGATTCGGAGGAATTATATTAGGCGGGCGCGCTCGCGCGATACTAAACAATGTATCGCCATTAAATAGACTTAAATCGTGGGACGCGGGCCTCCCCATCTTTGGTCGATCGATACAAGAGAATTCTCTGGCGACCGTTCATAGGGTGGATGGCAGAAATAAGAGAGAGAAAGCGAGATGGAGAGTGAGAAGCGACCACGAGAAAACGCAGCGACAAAGGGAAATGGAGATGGAAAGAGTGGCAGTAGGGTGAGCGAGATTGAGGTAGGGGGACACAGTCCCTCGGTCCAAACTCGAGCGGCACGCTTCCACCTCGCTTTCGTGCCTCGACGACGTTTGCCTCGCCAGAGAAAAACGCCGGGGACGAATGACTCCTCGTAAATCGATTACGTGGACGGAAAACGCCATGGTTTTCGGTCTCGAATACTCCTCCTCCCCCTTCATTGACGTTCCCTCTCGTTCACTGTGAAAACCCGGTTTTATCGTTATCGTTATTCTATCGTCGGATTATTTCGATTTCGTTGGAATCAACGTGGAGAAAAACCCACGATGATATCGTATTCATGCTTTCCGAATGTCGCCTACTCTCTCTCTCTCTCTCTCTCTCTCTCTCTCTCTCTCTCTCTCTCTCTCTCTCTGTTCGAAAGATGCTTTTGATTCCGTTTGATCGATATATTTTTATCGACATTTTATTTTTCGTTACGATAAAAGTGCTTTAGCGCGTGGTTTCGTCGCGTTTCGTAAACCTGTTTCTGGACGTAGGTGAAGGAGCGGAAGTAAAGATTCGTCACCACTCGTGTCTCTCCCATTTGACGAATTCCTCAAGGACAACGTTTCCCTCGTTCATGTTGAAACAAGCCGAGCGTTTTCCTTTTGTCTCCGTTTCCGGTGCGTTTCTTCCTCTCCGCTGAGGGAATTCTCGTTCGTTCTATGGGAATGCGATAATCTTGGACCCTTCTCGCGGGATTTCCGTAGCAGCGTATAGCCTTGCGATTCGGAGGGCGAGAAAAACTCGTGAGCTCTTCTCGTCTACGGATCGTCCCGCTGCTCGAGAGACGCTCCATTAAGCTTCTTCCAGGACTTTTTGCTAGGTAAAAAGACGCGGAACCGAGATTCGCTGCGCGGCAGCGATTCCATCTGGTCGCCTATGTTTCGCTCACTCTCTTTTTCACGATCGTCTCTTCGTCCCCTTCTCGACGATCGTTTCGCAAAAACGTGCTCTTACGTCGGCTAAGGAATCATTGTTGCCTATTTTCTGGACGCGCAATTCGCCTCATCGCGCCTTCTCCTTCGTTCTTCTTCGACCCGCACGATCATCTTCCGAGGACCAGCCGAAACGGGTAGACGCGGTCGAGTAGCGTTCAAACATCGAGATCGTCGTCGGAATAAGAATATCGATCGGCGACTCACTCGAAGCCGCGTAACCTCGATTCCAGCAAACGCTACGTGTCTACGCGTCTACCATGGTCTACGTGTCGCGACTGAGACGAAATATTCTTCCGTCTCGCCGGGGACCTCCTTATTACTCATAGCTTTCTCCGTTCTTGCTGACACTCCGGTCCATTCTCTCGTTCTCCAGGCGGAAGTCGAGAACGACCTGAAAGGATGAACAACGACGACCGCGAGCGTCGCAACTGATTCTCTTAGCTCGTTCACTGAGCAACCGCGCTTCCTTCCACTTATGTGACGTGTCATCTTACGAGGTGCCATACCAAGACGCCAAGTACGTCACACGTGAAAAAAACCTACCGATTTTCGGTCCGTAGCGGTATTTCGCCACGTCATTCACAGAGGAGTTTGAAATTTTGAACAACTACACCGTTCGTGTTCGCGTGGCTTTCGAAACGCAAAGAATTCAGGGAAGCGAACGAGACTGGTTAGTAGCCGGTTGGGGCTCGAGGGGAAGGAGGTGGATTACGTTTACGCGGTCGGACTCTTTTATTACGCCGGTTGCCGCGATTCGCGTACCTTTCATCGATCCAGCCACTATTCGAGTGTTTGCCGTGCCCTCGAGTCGGCTACCATTCGTTTTACTATTTGGATATTGCTGTCGTTATCCGAATAGAGGACGGTCCATCCGGTTGGCAGTTGCGTCGCGACCACCTTTTTCCAGGCGGCTTTCGCGTGGATATAGCTTGGTGAAAAACCGCGTAAAAGCAACCGTAGAAGTGGACGAGATAAAAGGAGGCAGGAACGTGGAAGACGCAGCTCGATGAGCGAGAAAGAAAACGGCGGCGATGATGGTGCACAACTTCGTTTTTAAGTAATTGCCGACCCTTTCGAGAGCTTTCATCGAGACGAAACGAAAAGCGCGCGAGCCTCCGTTCACTGCGAGCATTTCTGGAGTCTCGATTAAGCGATTAAACGAACCCCCTCCGGGGTGCTGCCGTATTTAATTTACCGCCATTCTCCGCCTACTACTCTGGAATTTCTTCCATTCTTATTCCTCTCTATCCGATCGCACCACCTGTCCTTTATCCTTATCTCTCGATCTTTGTCTCTCCATCCTATTCCCCTCATTTTCATATCCCGTCACCGGTCTTTTATTGTTCAATACGCGTCGTCAACCTCTGGCGGAAATCGAGCCACGACGAAAGACGAATCGATTATATCTTCAGCTCGAAAGAAAATTCGATCTATCTCACGAAGTACAGCTCGGGCGATAGAGGAAAGGCGGACCATCTGCCAAAGGAGAGGAACCACCATGGCGACGCTGCATCGACGTTTATCGGTGACTCGGAACGGACTCGATTCGGGTGACACTTGACAGCTCGTTAGCTCCTTTCCCCGACAGGAGAAATCGTGGTCACGCTCGTCTATTCCGGCTGTCGAGCCGGTACACGGTGCACCAATTTTCGCGCACAATTTTCCGCGTGAATCTGTCTCGGCTGAATTTACTTCGATGCCACTATCATCCTTTCGCCTCTATCCTTTCGCCAACCGTGTTTCGTGTCCTGTGCCCGTACATTCTGGCCCCTCGCCAGAATTAATTTCTACTCCTTAGACGATCCAACTACAACCCATCTGCGACCGGTTTTTGCTGCCCCGTTTACGACAGTGATATTTAAAAAACGTTTCTCTTTAACAATTCTACGCGACAAAAATCACTTTCTCTCCAGCTAGATAAAACACTTTACACTGAGAAAGAGGAAACATTTGTATTGCCGCAAGAGGTTCCAGTAAACAACGATCGATATCTAATATCTATTTTCATCTGTTTCTTTTCAGACAAAATGTACTCTCTTACCTGATAGCAATAGAAGAAGAAGAAAACGGAGGAAACTGGAAAAAGACAAGCTCGAAGTTGGAGAAAAAGGAGGGTAGGAGGAGGCTGGACAGTGATTTCGTCCATCTCGATAGACGGAGAAAACGGCAGGTGTTCGTTGCGGAGCAGCTGCAATCACGACCACCATCTGCCGCAGTAATGCACGCCTCTTCCAAGTCTTCCAGTCTTGGAGAAGCGAGACTCGTTGCCTGAGGCATCCATCCTCAATTAGACGCCACCTGAAACACGTGCCCTTCTCGAATCCATGGATTTCGATGGCTTCTTTCTTCTCCACCCTTATCTCCTTCTTTTTCTCATTCCTCTTCTTGCTCGACTTCGCTCCTCTTTACCGGTTCTCTGCTTCGTATCTCCACGTTCCAAGGCTTCCTTCCTTTTTTCGACGCCACGCGTCATTATCTTTCGCTTCCTGGTATAGTGTCGATGTCATCGATCACCGATCCCCGTTTTTCGCGGCGACAGTTGGCAAGCACCAGGCTTTGCGTAAGCGTAAAAACAGCTCTGACACGTGCTGTCGTTGAAAATGTGAATCCGAATAAGAGATCCTGGATATCATGTTACCGCTCGATGATTATCTGGTCCGCAAGCTAACCTTTCGAAATAAAGTTGCTAATTTTCTAAGATCAATGCGCATTTGTATTTTTTCTTCACTCATCGTTCCTGAAATTACTTCTATAAAAGTTATTGCATAGAAAAGAATGTACAAATGCAATACGAACTTCACTCGAACAAAATACGTATACTTATGTACTAACATATGTATTTCGCTGAATTGATGGTAAATATTATATGACCGCACTTGGAATAGTTTTCTACATTACCGAGTTCGTAGGCAATAACTTGGCAAACGAACGTGTGGCGTCCTCTACCACGACGAACATATCTCACCGAATTATGCCGCGTTTACCTTTTCATCTTCTTAAAAGATAATAATATCATTAAACAAAAATTTTATTAAAAATTATTAAACTAAAGAATGAACAAAATTATTGAATTAAACATTACTTAAATTAAACGAAATTAATAAATTATTTTTCATTTTTTCCAATAAAAACGGTAGTATTCTCGTCCGAATTCGTGGGAATTACCCCTTTGCTTTCCATTTGTTGCTTCAGTTTATATTTCTGTATCTTCCCACTAGCTGTTTTCGAATATTCCATTACGAATTCTATATAACGTGGTATCTTAAAAGCCGCCATACGACCCTTACAATATTCCCTCAATTCATCTTTTCTAAGACTCGCGCCCTCTCGAAGACGCACGCAGGCGCATACCTCCTCCCCGTACACTTCATCGTAGGCGCCTATAACTTGTGCCTCAGCCACCAGGGGGTGTGTCATCAATACATCCTCGATCTCCTAGAACACGATTTGGGAAATAAACAAAATTAAACATAATGATTGGTATGTACACATAC
Organism: Bombus pascuorum; assembly: GCF_905332965.1. NCBI lineage: Eukaryota > Metazoa > Arthropoda > Insecta > Hymenoptera > Apidae > Bombus > Bombus pascuorum. The sequence continues at coordinate 2,197,798 of NC_083495.1, read as the reverse complement.
TTTTGGGAAAATGTTCTCTCCTCCCCGAATTATCATGTCTTTCAGTCTCCCGACTATCTGTCCATAACCATCTGATCTTAAGACGAATTGATCACCAGTCATTAACCATCCATCTTTGGTAAGAGTCTTCTCGGTTGCCTCTTTGTCGTTCCAATATTTCATCATGGTGCAGTAACCTCGAATCCAAAGTTCGCCGCGAGTACCGTATGGCACGGTGTTCCCATTCTCATCGACGATCTTTTCAATAAAGAAAAAATTTAATTAAAAAAAGATTTACTTCGTAAATAACAAATACCGAATTTCGTACGATTTTTTTGTTACCATAGCTTCAACGTGATCGGCCAAATGGCCTACTGTTTTCTCTGTCAATTCGTTACTTTCGTTGGGCAGCGTCTGGAAGATGACCGCCGTTGTCTCCGTCAGCCCGTAGATCGTCTGTCAAACATGGCGAATCAGTAATTCGTAAGTTTGAAAGAGAGAATATGAATATCAGCGATTCACGACATACCAAGAACCTCGGAGCCCGATTTCACGAAAGAGAACGTTATTGATCGAGGCCAAGAAACGATATTTCTCCTCGCAGAATCGTATTTATGCATACGAACCGAGGAGTTGCCCGTGCAAGATATGTGCATAGATAACGCTGGAAACGCGACGCGTTATGTCGGGCCGAATTAAGTACAACCCTGTCGTCGTGTCGACGACCTTCGTCGATTCCTATATCCTGCTAACGTTCGCATGAATTTTGAAAATTGTATCTATCGAAGGAAATTCAACCGACAATTTAATTTTACAATTAAGATCATGTACGTTATACGTACATGCTTGATTTTTACGACGGACATAGTAAACTGTTCAACTATACGGTCGCAAACACGATTACTTCGACATACACGCGCGCTCGCACGCGCTTGTTCAAACGGTTAAAAAAGAAACGATCAAAATGTTAATGTTATGATAACATGATTCTACACTCGTGGCTCTACATTTTTCTCATCACATCTGATCCCTACCTTCATGTTGTCAAAATTGAAGCATTTTCTTATTTTTTTGAAAAGCTCCGGCGACGCCGGAGCACCACCGGTGATGCCACAGGCTAATGTTATTGGTGGCGGTTGAAGTCGTTGTTGAACGTCCAATAGATTGATCTGTTGTAAATAACAATATACAACACTAATACTTATTTACAACGAATAAACGAAAATTTTATTCATTTATCATGTGAAACTTTCGAATCTTTTCCTTACCCACATTGTTGGAGTTCCGTAAGCGACATTGCACTTCTCACGTACTATCGCCTCCAATGATTTCACAGGATTAAATGAACGAGCTGGTAACACGAGTGTGATACCCGCGTGAAGCATGCACATCAACCCTTTAATAATGCCAAACACATGAAAGAATGGAACGTTTAGGCAAACCTTGTGGTCGACGGTGAACTCTGTTCTTACGGCAGCCTAAACGATTGAAGTCCAAGAAAGGTACTGCGATAAAGATTCGATCAGACATCATTGAGATAATTGCTGGCGATAGTATTATACCTGTTTCGAGTTGTTCATCACAGACCTATGTGATAACAACGTAGCTTTTGGTCTGCCAGTGGTTCCTGAAGTGAATTGTATATTATTACCATCGTGACAAGATATTTGGTCCTGCTCTGCTGCGATCCGCTGCGTCTCGATTCTGGTTGCGAGCTGCTCCACATCGATAAAGCGGCGAGTCCCACTGCAACAATTTAGAAACGCGTTAGCCGATCCATCGATCGATCGCGACAAGGTGGTAATGCATGTTAGAAACGGAATCGAAGTGTGCGTAATAGACTACAAAGCAGCGACTGACCATTAACCTAATTGCTCGTCAGTGATTCCTTTTCACGGAAAGAGATTATTAATCAAATCCACTCGATGATCAGACAAAACTTTGAAAGTTACGAGACACAATTGAAAATAGATCGACCGTGCAAGGGCGACGCAAAACTATCAATCGAATTGTCAATCGGTACGACTGGCCTGATTGTGGCTTGAAATCACGGGAGGAGGGACTCGAGGTCGCGCATTTAGGAAATTACCAAGCGTTTGGGTTAATTCGTTTCCGCTCGTTCGGCCGAATGATTATCGGTTTGCGGTTCGTTAGACGTTTGATCGAATATCTCGCCCATGAGATCCGATTCGAATCAACGAAATGAAAACAAAAGGGACAACAGTGTCGCGTGGCACATACAAATCGTTTATACGGTCGCGGCGGTATACTTAGTCTGACCTAGCGATTATTCCAACAACTAAATCGTATAGGGACTGTACGTCGATTGTTGCCGCGTTTTACTACACGCGATATTCATGAATTAACAGATCGCACCAGAGCAAGTGCGAGAATACGTTAAAATTTCACCCCTGTTCGACCTCGTCCGCGCCTACTTATCACCAGGAATGACCAACCGCGACGAATTTACCTCAGAGGGATGCTTGTCGACCACCGCTAACGACTCGATCCGATCGCGTTTCCTAAGAACAAAGGATTTACGTATATTTCGTCGCGTCTAACTTGTTCCTTTATCGACCCGTCGTTGCCGGATAGCAAGAGTTATTGCACATTATCCATTCCCTCGCTTAAATTAGACGAAATTCAAAGGAAACTCGAATACATCATTCGCGAGAGATAGAGTCACACGCGTTGACTCAGAAGAACATCCATCTCATGATTAGAACTTAGGAAGTGTAGACAACCATGTTAGACGTTGACTGAATATTTCCTTACGTCACGTGATCCTTCGAATAGATAATTATATGTTCCAAAGTGGGATACATTTGCTGGACTTGAAGTAGCATGCGTGGATAATCCTGTGTTTTAAAATTGTCAGGTGATATCACAGCCTTTACGCCGACCTTTTGTATACAGTGGGTAAGCTCATCCATTTGATAGTTAGGATTGATAGCAACAAGAATTAAACCCGCTCTGCAGGCGCACATGTAGGTAATTAACCATTCGACGTCGTTGGGACCCCATAGTCCGAGACGATCGCCGGGCTTCATACCCAATTTCATTAAACCGGCAGCCAAACGATCGGCACGCTGAATGACATCGGAAAACGTCAATCGTATATCCTGATGTAGAGACACCACACACTCTCGATCAGGCCACCTTTCTGCAGCCGTCCCGATTAATTTTCCTATGGGTTCATCGATCAATGGTACACTCCCATGCTGTAGCATGTGTGCCAGCTTATCTTGGTTTTCGTGAAATAATCGTTGACTCGATATGTTGCATAATTTCCAAGAACTTCGAGGATTTACTACATAAAACGTTTGATAAATACTCTTAGATGTCTTGTTTTTTTTTTTTTTTTCGTGTCAGTTATGTATATTTTTGATAAATATTTTGTTACTCACCAAGCAATGAATGTTTCACATTAGCAACATTTTTGTGATATACGCGGTAACTAGTAGCTGGGAAGAAAAACGAATTTCTTGTAATGTAAAAACGAAACATTTCTTCGATTTATAGCTTCTCAAATCAATACGCACTTTACGGCTGCTGAGATAACACTGAGAGCCTGCCTTCAAGACGAACTATGTTGGAATATTTTATCTACGTATAGGTAATACTTATCTCTGTATGTTTATCTCTCAACCGCATACACACTGTTAACTATTCAAAATACCAAAGTCCACTTAATATTACTCTTAACGCTTTTGTGCACTTGATTTATAATACTCTACTAATAAGCTTTTTTTCTATAAGGCGACGAAGTTATCTTGCATGATTCAATTACACAACTGTGCTATATACTACATATGTATAAACGAGTTCCGATTGAATTACCAAGTGCAGTTATCTCACTCTACAATAAGGCGGCATACATGTATACATATATCTGTATCTTCATTTGAAGGTCTATAACACGTTTTGTAAGTCATATTAAATTTAATTTATGTTTGTAAGAATTTATTTCATGTTCATTTGAAACATCGATCAAGCTCCTCCTTTGGAATGTTAAGATATGAACGCAAAAGAAAAAATATATGTTCAAGTAAAAAAATGAAAGATACGTAAAAAAAGTAAATCGGTTGCAGTAAGGAGGATAGCAGCGGTTAAAGTCTAAGATCGAAGGACTCCACATAGACGGATGGCGTGCCTGCTGGCTCCGCGCCGGAAGTCGCGTGTCGACGTCGACCATGGCACCACCGTTCCACCTTCTGCTCCCCACTCTCGTGGTAGGTTTCTCAGCTCTACCAAACCACCACTGCCGCCGCTGCTACCACCACCGAGTTCACCACCGGTTTACCGCATTTTCTAAGTATCCAACGGGGCGAGGGCTACGGTAGCTAGCGGGTGAGCCAGTTAGGCAACGTTATACGCGTCCGTGCAACCCGGTTGAATCGAGTTGTTCTTTGCTGGTGTGTATCGTTACCCTGTGGATTCCCGCACTACCGTGACAGTGATTGGTCGATCCTGCACGAGCAGCGAGAGGGTCGAGGGAAGGCTACCCTTCGCGAGCCACGTAACGTCTTCAGAATCGCCAGGATAAACGCGGCGTTAGCACGCGTCCGACCAACTAAATCGTTCGTCCAACATCCAACTCTACCATCGGTTCTTTTTTATTTCACTATCGACTGTTAGAAAATATCAGAAACAACAATTTATCAGTAATTTATCAGTAACAATTTATCAGTATAATGGTTTATAAACGTTAAGAGTTAAATACAACAAAGCTAAAAAAAGTGGAGATATAGATTTTTGAGTGGGAAAACGAAGTCGTCCTTCAAACGTGAAACATGTCGGTTGACTACGATGAGAGATTGTACGGAGTACCATGAGCAGTAACAGTAAAAAGACATCGGGTGGGAAGGACGAAAAAAAGAATCCCTCCAGCAAAGAGGAAAGCCCAGTGAGCAAAGATGAGACCGGAGGATCAGCCTCGACGGGAAGCACTGGCGGAGGAACAAGCGCGGATGGGACACAACCTGGAAGCAAACCTGGATCGGCAGGAGCAACCAGCAGGGAAGCCGCACAAAAACTCCTCGGGCTTGCCGCGCGTGGAGAATGGGCACCGGTGGACCAGCTGCTCAAATCTCTGGAGAAGGCGGTACAGAGCGTCGGAGAAGATGGTCCCCTCCTTCCTCTCGCTAGTATCATGGACCCGGTTAGTCAAAAAAGAAAATTCTCGTTAACGAAAGAGCTCGTTGCCTCTATCTCAATCACTGCTCGATATACATTTTTAATTTTCAGGCAACGGGCATGACACCATTGATGTACGCAGTAAAAGACAATCGCACGGGATTGCTCGACCGAATGATTGAATTGGGAGCGGACGTAGGTGCCAGGAACAGCGCAAGTATTCCAAGAAATTCAAATATTTAAAAAAATTTGGTAGCTCTCCCTGACGTGGTTTAACGAGTAAAATACAACTGGTAGATTTGCAGAACTTTTTAGTTGCTTTTAAAACCACTCCACATTTCACGGGCGGTGATAAGCGTTTTCGCGTTAAAATCTATTCGTCTTAATTGTGGCGGTATTGGTTTTTGAACAAGTTCCCGGTCGCGTTGCGTGGCTGCGACACGTAATATTTGAATGACTGCATGATCATAGCCAGTGGAAACCATGGAACGTGTATAGTTAACGATCTCCTTGTAATCCCTGTTAAGTCGAGTGAAGGAGGGTAAGATCGCGTGAAGGAGGGCCAAGGCCAAGGGGTTTACCGAGGTTAGAAAGTAAGCAAGCAAGTAGGCCGACGAGTGAGTAGGGCGAAAAACTAGCTCGATTCTAGGAGCTGATTAGGCAACTTGCAGATTTTATCGGCGCGTTTCTTCGCGGTAGTCATGCTTATGCGGCTACGTCCATGCTTGACCAATCCTAAATATTCCTAGCAGATTAAAAACCTACTAGGCAATCGTGACCTCTTCCGTGGGTATTTCCGCGATTACGCAAGCTCCGAGAATCTCCAAGACTTCTGCGAAAAAACTTAGGCGCGCCCCTTCATTAACTTTAAGTAATAGCTAATCGCAGGGATCGGGTTTTCTAGCCCCACCCAACGCGTCGGTTCGACGTCATTTTCAAATCGATCGACGATAAGCCATTCGTCTTATTCTGGGCGCGGCAAAATGCGATTTATAACCCGGTTTCCATACTAGCCACTTGACCCGGCGAATCTCGCTGGGTCTTACGATTTATTTCCATCTACCATAGCTAGTTGGAGTTATTCGGTTCAATCGAGCGGAAGTAACTGTGGCAGGAAGATGAAATCTTCACGTCGATCATACATAAGCTAAAAATTGCGTTAACAAAATTCGTCTTCGTCTTTCGTAGGACAATTACAATGCTCTTCATATCGCGGCTATGTACTCGAGAGAGGATGTCGTCAAATTATTACTGTCAAAGCGGGGCGTCGATCCTTATGCCACTGGAGGAGTATGAACTTTTCTTTTCTCTTTTACAGCTTATTAACTGTTCAACGTATGTGATATCTCTTTTATTCTTCGAGTATAGCCCAGGCAACAAACAGCTGTACATCTGGTCGCGTCCAGACAAACGGGTACTGCGACTTCAATTTTACGAGCGTTACTGGCCGCCGCCGGCCGGGACATTAGGTTGAAAGTTGATGGGGTAAGTAGTATGCGTCAAAGAAATCACTAGAACTCGATTCTTTTATCGCTTAAGTGCTTTACGCTCTTGTAAGTATCAAACGTGGCAGTTTTGTGTCAGGCGTTCCTTGATCGAATTAACAGTTTTTGCGCGATTTCTATCGCGCATCGCTCCCAATTCTCGTTCACGTTTCTCGCGTGACGCGAATGATGGCCCAGGACTATCGCGGCCTGGTACCGAACAGCTGTCATAATTCTCCTCTAGCTCGTTTCTTCTACTTTTTCTTCTTCTACCACCCTTCGGCACATTTCCATCTATTTCCCCTTCTTTCTCGCACGCACACTTACCAGCCTCTTAATGTTCCTCCGTTCTTTGTCTCGTAAACGAGCGAGATTATGCGATTCCATGAGAAACTGCTCCACAACGTCGATATTTACGTCTTACATACGAATGTGACTATTTATGGAAATCGTATAGCAGATTCGTTTTTCTTTCCTCGCGAAAATCGATCTGACCAGCCGTCTAATGTCTCCCGATACTAAAGCGGAAATGGACCGCAGTCTATAAGAAGTTGTTTCGAAAACACTGTCCTTGCATCACCATAATGTATTGCAGAAAGGAAAGATACCTTTGCTCTTGGCGGTGGAAGCTGGAAATCAATCGATGTGCAGGGAATTGTTGGCTCAACAGGCACCGGATCAGCTCCGTGCCACTACCACTAAAGGTGACTCAGCCCTTCATCTGGCGGCTAGGAGACGGGACATCGATATGGTGCGAATATTGGTGGACTACGGTGCGACTGTGGATATGCAAAACGTATGGGAAAATCCTAGGATCTCGGAGTTGCGGAAATGTTGGATACCTTTAAGAAAACATCCTGGGATATCTTTGAATGCGAATATTCTTCCAGGGCGATGGACAAACTGCATTACATATAGCGAGCGCTGAGGGTGACGAAACCCTCGTCAAGTACTTTTACGGTGTCAGAGCGTCAGCCTCCATCACTGATCATCAGGATCGTACTCCGATGCATCTAGCAGCAGAAAACGGGCATGCTTCTATTATTGAGTTGCTGGCCGACAAATTCAAAGCCAGCATATTTGAGAGGACGAAGGATGGATCAACACTGATGCATATAGCGTCATTGAACGGTCACTCGGAATGCGCGACAATGCTCTTCAAGAAGGGCGTCTACTTGCACATGCCAAATAAACGTGGCGCCAGGTCAATTCACACGGCAGCCAAATACGGTCACGTTGGCATAATAAGCACTCTCCTACAACGAGGTGAAAAGGTATTAGAATGGAAAGTCACAAATATAATTTTGTTCGATTGATTGAGGTTACTCGTTTAAATTAATTGTTTGAACATTCTTTGTCGCATAGGTGGACGCAACTACGAACGACAATTACACGGCGCTGCATATAGCCGTGGAAAATGCAAAACCTGCGGTAGTAGAAACTCTGTTAGGTTACGGAGCCGAAGTTCACGTTCGAGGAGGAAAGCTTCGGGAAACGCCTCTTCACATAGCAGCCAGAGTGCCTGACGGCGACAGATGTGCGCTGATGCTACTGAAATCTGGTGCAGGGCCAAATTTGACTACCGACGACGGTCAAACACCTGTGCACGTAGCGGCGAGCCATGGTAACTTGACGACGTTATTGCTTCTTCTGGAGGATGGCGGGGATCCTATGTACAAGTCGAAGGTATGATTTTTCCTCTTCTATCTGTCACTTCCTTTTTCTATGTTACGATGGAACGCATTTCGATAGAACGGAGAAACACCACTTCACTTGGCGTGTAGAGGATGCAAAGCCGACGTCGTGCGACACTTGATCGAGTTTGTGAAGGAAAGAAAGGGTCCGGAAACAGCGACGGCCTACGTCAACAGTTTAACAAACGAAGGAGCGAGTGCATTACATTACGCTGCTCAGATCGAACCGTCGGAAGTTGAAATACCTGGTGACGACCGCGCAGTTATTCGAGCTCTTCTGGAGGGTGGAGCAGACGTTTCGCTCCAAACAAAACAGGCTCAAGAATCAGCGTTCCATCACTGCGCGTTAGCTGGAAACAACGAAGTTCTAACAGAGATGATAAGTGGTATGTCAGCCACGGAAGTACAGAAAGCGTTAAATCGTCAAAGCGCTGTCGGTTGGACTCCGTTGCTAATCGCTGCCCATCGCGGTCACATGGAGCTAGTGACCACGTTACTGGCGAATCACGCGAGAGTAGACGTATTTGACCTGGAGGGTAGGTCCGCGCTTCACCTGGCTGCCGAGCACGGCTACTTACAAGTCTGCGATGCGTTGTTGGCGAACAAAGCGTTCATAAACTCAAAGTCCAGAGTCGGTAGAACAGCGTTGCACTTGGCAGCGATGAACGGCTACTCGCATCTCGTCAAGTTCCTTGTGCAGGACCACGGGGCTGCGATAGACGTTCTTACGCTGAGAAAACAGACACCCCTTCATTTGGCAGCTGGTGCTGGCCAATTGGAAGTGTGCAAGCTTCTACTCGAACTCGGGGCAAGTATAGACGCGACCGACGATCAAGGTCAGAAACCGATTCATGCTGCAGCGATGAACAACTATGCGGAGGTGGCCCAGCTGTTCCTTCAAAGACACCCCAGCTTAGTGATGGCGTGTACCAAAGATGGGAACACTTGCGCCCACATAGCGGCGATGCAGGGCAGCGTGCGCGTGATCGAAGAGCTGATGAAATTCGATCGGCAAGGTGTCATCTCTGCAAGAAACAAGTTAACCGAAGCGACTCCTCTTCAGCTGGCGGCCGAAGGAGGACATGCTGAGGTTGTTAAAGCATTAGTCAGAGCAGGTGCTTCTTGTGCCGATGAGAATCGAGCGGGATTCACCGCGGTCCATTTGGCCGCGCAACACGGACATGGTCAGGTACTGGAAGTGATGAGATCTTCTCAATCTCTTCGCATATCCAGTAAGAAGCTTGGGGTTACTGCCCTTCATGTTGCCGCGTACTTCGGTCAAGCTGGTAAGCTTATTCCACCGATTGTATCTTAGGAGAGAAGCATCCCAAGCGTAATCTTCGTTTTTTAATAACGATATCGCAGTATTAATATAAACAATGTATTCTCATACTAGACTTGTCGAGTTTCAGAGACAGTAACCACACTTATTACAAAGCGGAGATGTCGCTTGGAGGCTTTCCCGCGTTAAACTTTACCCTATAAGACAGTAAAACAATGTATTTTTCGTTCAGATACCGTGAGAGAACTCTTAACCAACATACCTGGAACGGTGAAATCCGATCCCCCAACTGGTGGCTCTCTGGTAGGAGAATTAGGAAGCGAATCCGGAATGACACCTTTGCACTTGGCTGCTTACTCTGGAAACGAAAACGTCGTACGACTGCTGTTAAACTCGGCTGGCGTACAGGTATCCAAACGAAAAAGAAAAGAACAGTATATGGACTTTTTAATGGCGATAAGCTGATGCTAAATCATTGCCTAAGGTGGAGGCAGCGACCACGGAAAACGGCTTTAATCCTCTCCATTTGGCCTGTTTCGGAGGTCACATCACGGTGGTGGGTCTTCTGTTGAGCAGATCGGCAGAATTGTTACATAGCTCAGATCGATACGGTAAAACTGGTCTGCACATCGCTGCGAATCACGGTCACTACCAAATGGTGGAAGTTCTGCTCGGTCAGGGAGCAGAAATAAACGCGACTGATAAAAATGGCTGGACGCCATTGCATTGCGCCGCTCGCGCCGGTTATCTTGATGTTGTTAAATTGCTGGTCGAAAGCGGAGCCTCACCGAAGAGTGAAACCAATCTCGGAAGCGCGCCGATTTGGTTCGCCGCTTCGGAGGGCCACAACGACGTGCTCAAGTATCTCATGGAGAAGGAGCACGATACATACGCTCTGATGGAAGATAAGAGGGTAAGCTGTAATCGTCACTGCTTCTCTCCGTGACTTTTTTCTTTTTCGTGTAATTTCTTTTCTCTTGAAACTCGAGCTTCGACAATGCAATTGGCACAGCACGGAGATTCGAAACTTTTAACGCGAACAATGATCATTGCTCGGTCGAACCAATAAATTTTAGCGAGTGCCGACGTTAGATAGCAAGCACGCGATTCCCAACTTTTCACTTTACTCCCCTGACGGTTGATTTCGTTCGTGATGCACTCGATCGATTCGAACTCGTTGATCTTTCAGTTCGTCTATAATATGATGGTCTGCAGTAAGAGCCACAACAATAAACCGATCGAGGAATTCGTGCTGGTATCGCCGGCACCAGTAGACACGGCAGCAAAGCTTTCCAATATCTACATGAAATTGTCGGAGAAAGAGAAGGAGAGAGCTAAAGACTTGATAGCCGCCGGCAAACAATGCGAAGCGATGGCCACGGAATTGTTAGCTCTAGCCGCAGGCGCCGACTCGGCTGGAAGAATTCTTACCTCGATGGATCGCAGAAACGTGGAATTCTTGGACGTTCTGATCGAGAACGAGCAAAAGGAGGTGATTGCGCATACGGTGGTACAACGATATCTTCAAGAACTGTGGCAAGGCAGCTTGAATTGGAACGCCTTCAGGACGATTCTTCTATTCGTCGCATTCCTTATCTGTCCGCCAGTATGGGTGGTGTTCGCTCTTCCTCTCGGTCACAAGTACAATAACGTTCCCATCATAAAATTCATGTCGTACCTCACGTCTCACATATATCTGATGGTCTTCCTTTTACTGGTCGGTATAATTCCTATATATCCGGTGGTAAGACCGAGCCTATTACCGTACTGGTACGAATGGTGTCTTCTTGTGATGCTGTCTGGACTTTTGCTCTTCGAGCTGACCAATCCTAGCGACAAGAGCGGACTAGGCTGGATCAAATTGGCGGTGCTATTGTTCGGCATCTGTGGAGTAGCGTTCCATCTTATGGGCTTCGTGCTCGTTCAACGACAGTACTGGCCAACCCTGCTCTACCTCAGGAATCAACTATTCGCTCTGAGCTTCTTACTGGCTTGTGTGCAGATCCTCGACTTCCTCTCGTTTCACCATCTCTTTGGACCATGGGCGATCATCATTGGAAACCTGATGAAGGATCTCGCCAGATTTCTTGCTGTGTTAGCCATCTTTGTGTTTGGTTTCTCGATGCACTTCGTTGCGCTGAACCAAGCCTTCAAGAATCAATCGACTCAAGAGATGCGCGAGGACAAAAAGAAAAAGGGCGCCTTTTACGACGGTAAGTTCGACGCACATGATTAGCCGTGATATTTTTTAGAATGTAGCAGAGAGAGAGAGAAAGGGAGAGAGAAATTACCTCCTAATTTTTACCCCCTGTCTTATTCCTCGGATATACGATCGCAGCCACTCTATGAAAAAAAAAAACTAGGCGGCGCGGTCGATGGGACCGCGAACATGCGATACGCGGGTACACGAATAAAAACACGCGTACTCGATGCTTCTCTTCCTCTGAAAAGGTAGTATTCGATATTCGAAATCGTTCGAATTAATCAATGGCAGTGAATGACGAGTCATTCCTTGTCCATCGCGATGCCTCGATACTTAGATAAGTTTCGAACCTATACGACCTACTACTGTAAAATCAATATCGTTTCAACACCACCGGGTCTTCCCTCGACGCAGGCCTCCGATGATTTAATAATTTCGAAGACGAAGACTAAGACCTATCGTTATCCCGACTATACCATAGAACAGCCTAGTTGCCTCGAGACAAACGCATAATCGGATAAATTGCAATGATAGATTTGTTGGCCAATGTTACGGAATGGATGATGGAGACGCCATCGACGGCGCCTCCTCGTCGACACCTCCGTTACAAGACAAAACCACCTGAGTGTTGTGACGATAGCTCCCGAAATAGTAAGTTTTAAAAGCCGATTGAGAACGTTAACGAGAACCAGAACGGAACGTGAATTGAATGGCAATGACACGTGCACAACGGAATGCAGGACACGATTCTTCTTGGTGTCGTACCGTCTGCATTGTGCGTTTGCCCGATGTGTGTTGCCTGCTGGGACTGCTGCCTGATTCCAATTAACATAAATATTTGCAACATCGCGAGAAATGTTTCTCACTTCGCTGTAACCTGTGCTGTGATTCGGGCTTGTGACGAATATCCGAGACAACTCCGCACTATGTCCAGTTTCCTTTATTTTTCTCTATGACGATCAATGCCATAAATTCCTGAAACATATTTATACTCACGTACAACACGAAAGACAAAAGGATGTTGATGCTTTTCCCAAATCCTAATTGCCTGGTCGCGAGTCCGAATCGCAGCTACTCGGTGTCTACAGCTCGATCTCGGTTCCAATCTCGAGATCTTAGCGTCCCACCGAGTGGGTTGGCGACCACCGCCGGTTTCTTCCTTATTTCACGGAGGCGCCAATCGAGCGCGTGTTTCTCCACAGCATCTAATGTGCATCGTACGCATTTCTCTAAACAAACAAAAGTAATGTTATCTTGTTCGTGCTATTCGAGTCTTGCGCAATGCGTGTTTTGTGTGTCACTAATCGGCCAAGTCGAATTACGACCTCGAAAAGCGTCGGGCTGGTCCACACCCAGACGTTCGATCCCGATGTGCCACCCGACGCGCGCATTTCTCCATTTTTTCTGTGACTGTCTCTAACTACCGGAAATCGCCTCGACTCAATCTCCGTTTTAGACTTCCCTATCCCTCCTCTCGTCCTCGAATGTCCTCCTTTTCTCCTTCGAATCCCTCTCTTCGTTTAAAGTCGCGGCCGCTTTACGTGTACTTCCTCACGGTCTTGGGAAGCAACGAAGCGTCCGATCTTTTCCTTGCATGCGCACGGTAAATAGTTCTCTTTCTACGTACGTGTTCGCTCGTGCGGCTACGTCGCCGTAAGATCAAGACCAAAAGAGAAAAAGAATGCTCGCCGCGCCGTCTGCATGCTGCATCTCATCGTCCAAAACAAACGAATCAGTTGTGAATCTCGTGAATTCCGAGAACCCGGTAGAAAGAAGAACATGCGGAAAGCCCGCGCAATCGAATGATCGATAAAATACACTTGCCTTTGTAGATCCTCGATACATCCCGCGAATTTGCTATCGCAAATTCTTGCGTCTTAACACAAAAGAAAACAAAAAAGCGAACGGAATAGAAATAATAATAACAGGTATACCACCTTGAAAGTTAAACGACACAGAATAATTACATAGCGTGGATCGATCGAAGCTCACGGAACGTCCGGCATGCATTCAACGTTATTCGCAAGCATGGCCAATCTGTATTAGCATGAGCATGTTCGTACATTCATCGTTCGTTCGATCGCTCGTTCGTTCTAATGTACGTATGATATACCACACCCGCATCCATACATAGCGAGTCCACCAGTAGCCGCCTAAAGGCACGAAGCAGCAGTCACGAGAGAAAACACAAAAAAAAAGACAAATCAAGAAACGTATGTGCCTCGAATTCCAGTAAAGATGAATCCTGTACTCGCCTTCGAGTATCTGTTCTTCGCCGTCTTTGGCCAAACGACCCACGGCGAACTGAAGGTCGAGACTAATCAGCCGCAGTGGACCTCGGTCCTGTTCAAGTTGACCTTTGGCGTATACATGTTGGTCTCAGTAGTTGTATTAATTAATCTACTGATCGCCATGATGAGCGACACCTACCAGCGGATACAGGCGCAATCGGACATTGAGTGGAAATACGGACTCAGTAAACTGATCCGAAATATGCACAGGTAAGCCGGCAAACGTGTTTCGTACACAAGACCAATTGGATCTCTCAGACCCGCGTTCGGAACATAAATACCCGCCTATTTCCGTTTCTTGCGCTAAGGAAGCAATCCGTATTCCCCGATAAAAGTCTGCTACTCCACTGCTAGTTTTCGTTGTCAGTTTCCCGCATTGAACCGCCTCCGCGCCGCATGTTCCGTCACCGTGTAGTTCTTTCTCGTGAAACGAATCTGGATAGGCTGGACACACGATTCCGTGTTGCAGAACGACCACCGCCCCATCGCCTCTTAACTTGCTCACTACTTGGATCGTGTATTTCATCAAAGTGTGCAAGCAACACGCTGCAAAACGAAAACGTCCCTCTTTAGTCCACATGATGGGACTTCAGCGAGCTGCTCGTCTCTCACCTAGATCGAAGATGGGCGCGAAGTGGCTGGCCAAAGTGAAGAAAGGTCAAGTCAGACCAAAAGACAGTGTAACCTTGTCCGTGGTGCACTTGAGTCCTCTTGGAAGTCAATTGTCTTTCAATAGTGCTACAAGACTCGAAAGCGTAGTCGATTGGGATTCGATCCGTAAGAAATATTTAGCTCTGTCCGGGAACGAGCCTGAAAAAGAAGCAGATAAGGATACCAAAAACGAGGATGACGAGAAAGAGGATGAAAACGGACCGACGGCTTCTAACTCCATGGTACCAACAACAATGACGCCACCTATCTAGAGGAAGCTGATTCTTCGCCTCGGAAAAATACACAAGTTCGATTCGATGATTGCGAATTTGATTTTACCGGACGCAATGCCGTATACGAATTCTCGTCGCGCTAATACCGCATTGAAAATAGCTACGACATCAAAATATTCTAGGTAACAATTCGTAGTTGGATTCATAGCACCTTTTGAAGGTCGACCGGCTATTCGCGAGATATAATCAACATGCTATCGTTTCGGAATTTACGTAAGTAGTCCCGCGAACACGAAATAGAGAAGTACGATTATGATATCGTGCGTCTGTAAACATTTGACCCAGCATGGCTATCCTACTTCTGGAGTGCACTAGAACTACCTTTGGTTCCTTCCTATGGTAGGATTTGTAGATGATTGCTCATCTAGAGCGATCTGAATTCATCCTTACAAACGCATCCCTTAGTTTAAGAACCTAGAATAACGCGTTCTACTACGACTTAGCGTTTAGCTATAGTGACACTATCCTAAAAACGTCGAGGTCAACAAAAAAAAAAAAAAAAAACACGCACGTACTTACACGCATACAGATATACGCAACATGTACATATGTACGTACTTCACAAACAGATTGAAGAACATAAAATCTATCGCGGTACACAGAGTTTTCACGAGACGTATCGTTCCCACGTATTTCCAGTCAGGATGAATCCCGTATTGGCCGTTGAGTTATTGTTCTTCGCCATCTTCGGTCAGACGACCCACGAACTATTCAAGGTCGAAAAAATGCAGCCCGAGTGGACCAAAATTCTCTTCAAGCTCACCTTTGGTATTTATATGCTGGTTTCGGTGGTTGTGCTGATTAATCTGCTAATTGCCATGATGAGTGACACTTACCAACGGATACAAGCTCAGTCCGACATCGAATGGAAATACGGATTGAGTAAGCTTGTTAGAAATATGCACAGGTAAGGGTTTATAATCGTTGCTCACTGATAAGAAATGCCGGGCTCTCCTGTAGCGTACCCTTTGACAATCGAAATCGAGATAGAACCGATATCGATTTCCGATGCGATAAGAAACGCCGTTGTATGCCCGCGCAATTTGAACTAGACACGTTCGTTCGAACGGTCGCGGAAATTCTAATTGATTAGATACGTTTATCGATGTGCAGGACAAGCACAGCGCCATCACCACTGAATCTCCTTACCACCTGGATGACGTATTTGTACAAACTCTGCAAAAAGCGGGCTGCAAAAAAGCAACGACCTTCTCTTGTCCGCTTGATGGGATTGCAAAGAACCGATGCGCTTTCAGCGCGGTCCAAAATGGGCGCCAAGTGGTTGTCCAAAGTGAAAAGGGCACAAGTGGCTCACAAGGATAGCGTTGCTTTATCGGTTGTTCACCTGAGTCCTCTTGGTAGCCAATTATCATTCAGTAACGTTGTCAGAATCGATAACGTTGTTGATTGGGAAGCGGTCCGACACAAGTATCGTGATCTTTATGGTGAAAATATTGAGAAACATGTCGAAGAATCGAAAGAATCTAACGATCATGAATCCCTACCGACTGTTCTGGAAAGTTCGTTGGCCGGTGTTCCCGTAGCAGGAAGTCAAACTGCACTTACTTCTATTCCTTGAATCGATCGATTATTTGCAATCGATATATTGGTTAAAGATGAACCTAATTGAACTTGTTCTCCTGGTTTTGGATTACTATAGTAAAACGACGTTATATCGTTTCGTTTAATAGATGTGTACAGTTTCGTCTCATACGTACTTTCTCATTAAAATAAACATCCAAATTAATCGGATCATTCTGTGATTCTACTATTATTCGCGGACCTTTTACCCTCCCTCGCATCGATGCAACGATTACCGCCTCGATCATGTTTTAAAGAAGACTACCAAAGGAATGATGCTGCATAGCAACAATGCATAGGAATTTAACGTATCTTTAATGGTTAGTCCATCTATATGTATGGTCACTCGTATTGCCTTGCTCTTTAATTGTCACACTAACAAATCGATAAACTAATTCCACTGCGTTAATGAAATGTTACTGAGTGCATGCGTGCATGCTCATTAGCCGAATATCACCATGCTTACAGACTAATACAATCGAATTCGTATTTGCAAAATTCGATCGTATCGCGAAATTGGTGCATCGACCGTCTGCCGTTCGATTAGTTCTCAATCAAATCATAACATGATCATAACACAACGTCTTCATCGATTAGGATCATTCGCACGAGATATCACGATGTCTTGAAATCGATTTAACGAGCGAATATTCATTCATATATCGTCTAAAATATTCCAATTACATTAATGATCATTTAAATTATGCTCCTTCTCCAATATGATAACTGCTCTTATCCTACCTATATTTTCTTTTCATCTCCATCGCATGTTTCGCATTTCATGCTGTATATATCCCTTTCTTTCAATCAATGTCATTAAATTTAGCAATTGGGGCGCAACGATTAAAGTGCAAATTCACGCAAAATGAATCACGTAATTGAAGACGCAATGTAAGAATGATCTTTGCGTTCCTCTAGGAATACCTTTGACAATTTTAGATGCTTGATTACATTCTTTCAGTGAAAGTGAATCCCATCGATATTACGGAAAATCTTTTCTTCGCTATTTTTGGCCAAAAGGATACGGATGACTTCACGATATCATTAAAACGAAAAATGCAACCAAATTGGACAATATATTTCTTTAAGGTCAGACTAATATTCATAACTACTCGTGCACGATTCATACCTCAAAGATTGACGATCAATGCTCTCGTATTCTGACAGATATCTTTCTCTCTATATATGTTGGTTAGTGTTATTGTACTAATCAATCTATTAATCGCGATGATGTCCGACACATATCAAAGTATTCAGTCGCAAAGCGATATCGAATGGAAATATGGATTGAGCAAACTTATTCGTAAAATGCAAAAGTAAGTAACTCACAAAAAATATACCTATACATATCAAAAATAAACTTCCATATTGTAAAGAAAAGCGAAAAGCACATTTACAACTAATACGTCAAAATGTTTTACTGTAAATGTAACGAAAATCGAAATACCTATCCTTTTTAAGAACACGTACTGCACCTTCGCCGTTGAATCTCGTTACTTCCTGGATTTCATATATTGGAAGAGCGTGTAAAAATCGAAGCCGCGAACGTAAAACTGGTGTAATGCACCTATTTACGGGACATACATTTATTCAGGTAAGTCAAAGGTCGATAGTAAATAAGTAATAAATAGCAACAAATTTCTCTTTTCGCTTAGGACAATGGAGTATTATCTCAGCAGCGAGACGTCATTAACTTTCCATTACTTCAATCAAGTCCATTGGAAAATCAATTATCTTTGAAAGATTCCATAAGAATTGAAAATGCCGTCAAATGGGATTTCGTAAGACAAAAATATAGAATACGATTTGGCAATGAAATCGAAAAACCTCTTCCAGAAGAGCCGTCTACGACTAATACGAACCGTTGAATTATTTTATGTGTAGTTTCCTGATACTTACACATATACACCGTAGATTCGCCATTTTCTCACAAACAATCTTTGTATCTTCTACATATTTGATATCCCTTTTATCTTGACCATTAAATATAAAGAAAAACATTTCTGTATCACTAGTAAAAAAATGTAAAAATTATCTAAAGGTTTTAAATGAGTGTTAAGTAAAGCATTTTTATGAAATATAATTTCTTCTTCATAATATAAGAGTACAAAAATATTTATATATGTATATATATACTTTTTTTTATATAATAGTCTTTTCTATAATATTTCATATTATATTATCTTAATTAAAGTAGCGCTTAAATTTTAATAATTAGCTTTGCTAAGATATGTTATTTCTCTACCATATCTTTGGTGCGTAGTAACAATCAAGCCGAAAACTGCGGCTTGTTCACGTACACATTTGTCTTCCTCGGGAGTCAAACATTCAGGAAGTGGTTGTCTCAAGGCTTGACTATCTTCAGAAAAGCTTTTACAGATCTCGTATGCAACTTTTTCAAAAGCAGAAGGCTCTTTCTTTTTATTTTCTTCTTTTAAGCAATTTTCCCAAAGCTTTTTCTCCATGTCCAAGTACTTCCTTTGTTTTTCATTTACCTAGAAATAATGAGTATGATAAAATGTTCCTAGAAACAACATATATATTTTTTGATTTTGTTATTAACTCACAATTTTAATTTCCTTGACAATTTCTATATTTTTAGGTTCCATCTTCAGAGCAAGCTGCAACTTTTCCATTGCTCTAGAAAATTCTCCCATTTTCAATAACGCCCGTCCATAACTACAAAATAAATACAAAACGTACAAACGTACAATCATGTTCATGTAGGTATTTCTTAGAATTTGTTTTAATCCAACATACTTGAAATGAGTTTTAGATGTAGGTATAGGAACTCTATTGCATGCATTACAAGCATTACGTGGCATATTTTGAATATTGTAGCAAATTGCAAGATTGTTATAACCTCTTGAAAGTAATTTATTTACTTCATCTTCCTCTTCCTGATTTTTTAGTTCTGTTTCTTCTAACCATTGAAGTGCTTTACCATATCTGACAACACACAACAATAATAATGTTGATATATATATATATATTTATAGAGATATAATATAATATATATATATATATATTATATATAATATGATATATACATTATAGAGATATATAAATATAATATATATATATTTCTATTATATATATTATATATATATTTCATTTAAAAAATACTTACTCTTTTATCGCTTGCTTAATTTTCTGTTTACTAAAGTAATCTTTGGCAATATTAAATTTACCCTGAACACCCTTAACAGCAGTTACAAATTGTCTTCTTTCTTCTAAAGACAAGCTTTGAAATCTCTTAGCAGATCCATTATCCACATAATCAGTTAAATGTACAATGAATAATACTTCTTCATTTGGTGGAATACGAGGAGCACAACCATATTTTCCATATGCCAAATCCGGATGTATAAGGAACATTGCTATTTCATGCTTTTTCATTGATGTAATACCAATCTCTAAACCAGGTAATAATGAATCCTCACCTAAATGCAAGGTTTCTGTATCTCCGTGAGCAAAACTAGAATCGAATGGTTCATCATTGAATTCAAAATGTGCTATATATTTGATACTAACTTGTGCATCGCATGGTATAACATTACCAACACCTTCCTGTTTTATTAATTTCATGACCTATAAATAGTATTAAAAAAGAACATTATTCTATGAAAGACCATCAATATACTAACAACATCAAGGAATATAATTTACCTTTCCATCTCCAAAAAGATTAGTCATTTTAGTTTTTAATTTTTTAAAACTGACACCACAAACTGTAATTCGGTTATTTATATTATCATTATCACAAGTATCTTCATCTTGAAAATCATCCATATTTAAAAGATCTAATACTTCATCATTAGTTAATGGTATATCCGTGGAATAACCAAAATCTTCGTCCTCGAAGTTCTCACAGTTATTAGAAACTTCAAATACCATTCCATCTTTTAATGTCAAATCTCTGAAATATATGTTTTATCAAAGATTTTGTTTTAAATTATTCGACATTTCGATTAAAAATATATGTTTGTATTGTAAAATTTGGATTTGTATACTTGAGGGTAAATCCATCTGAAGCATTTATACATTTTTCCATTTTAGTAGCTTATATCAATTTATCTAACTGATAAAATTTTAATTTTTACTATTCCCTCCAATAGAATGCACTAGGAGATCAGTAATAATTACAAAATTTTATCAAGATTATTGGTAAATCAAACAGACTTTATTCAAAGAGGAAAGGTTAAATTCTTTCTACCTTTTGTTATGGTTTTAACTCATGAAAAGAAAGATATTCTTCCCCACTCCTCACTCCCCACCACTGCTTATCGTCTACGTATATTCAAATTACGTCCATAACAAACGACTATATCCAAACAAATAGAATAACTATTGTACTAAAATATTTTAATTCTGATATTGCTAATTATTAAACGAATATTATATTGTAAATGAATAAAAATATTTTTTCATCATGAATAACACAACATTCTTGGACATAGATGATACAATATTAACAAAAAACCTAATATTACCTGTAAGTAACGATAGTAATTAGGTGACTTTCATGTTAGAATTAGTATAAATATAAATAAATAAATCTTGTATTTCTGTAGGATAATGATACATTGATAAAACAATCTGATTCTAAACCTTTTTTTATTATCCAACCTACACCAGGTAATTCCAGTTATTAATATTAACAAAATTAATAACATTGATCAAATATAATCCCTGTATATATATTCTAGGTATATGTATAAAAACAAGAACTGATGGTGGAGAAAAAGTGTTCTTAAACATATGTACATCTGATAAAATACCACCACCTGATGATATATCGGATGCAAAACTGTTTGAAATATTGTCACAAGAAAGTCCAGAATTTGTGGTACTTATGAGTATTGGATGTGAAAGATTTGAAACTGATAAAGGTAACTGTATTGTATAGCAAAATAATATAACATTAAAATTAATATAACACATGTAACATTATAGGTGGATCTCCTTGTTTGACATATGATATCGTTATTAATACAACATATTTTGAAAAATGTCAAAAAAGCAAAAACTTTTTACTATTCACAATATCAGTTATAATAGATGGTGTATCGAACAAATTTAACAGAACATTAAATACAGAAGATTATGTGATTCTTAAAAATAGAAAAGTATATTTATTTTCTAATTGAACATATGTCAATGAAATTATGTTACATAAATAGAAGAGATTTCAAATTTGAATTGCATATCTTTTAGGTAATGGGAAAATTACAACAGCACAGGATTGAAGATCGTCAGCCACGAACTCACACACAAATCCAGAAACAATTAATTGAAGAAATTAAAATTCCTGCTAAAGACATTCATGAAAAAGAAAATAGAAGTAAATTAGAAAATATTTCTTCAGATACCGTAGTTGGTTTAAATCAAAATTATGTATTATTGAAACATTTAAAAGGAATATCTATACATTTGATTGGCGTATTCCAAATACCTAAAGGGGTAAGGTAATAAAAATTTTATTTCCAGTAAACAGTGTATAAATATTGGTATTTTACTACAGATTACTAGAAAAGAAGTAGATGTACTTCTTGATCAAGATCGTATTGTAATTACTATTGATAAAACTGGCCTTGTATATGACTTATCAGTTCCATACATCATAAATATACCACATGCGAAATGTATTTTAGATAATAATCTCAGGGTAAGAATGTCAGTTTATTGTAATTACATTTCCTTATAATATTATAATAACATATAATTTATCTCCTTCACAGGTATTAAGGTTAGATATGCCCGTGGAAAGAGTTTTAGAAAATATCCAAACAAGTTAATTTTTAATCATTTATTTTATTGTAACGAAAAACATTGTAACATTTATTTATATCTTAAAAAAGTAAAATATAAACTTTCTTATTAACTGTTTTAATCTATTTCTCTTACCAATGAAACTATAATTTTAATTCATGTATATGAACAATATAATTGGAACTAGGTTAACAAGATTGAAACTTGAAATTGTGCTTTTGGTATATAAAATAGTAAAGGACATCTGACTCACATATCTGTGACCTGTAGCAACAATGGATACGAGCAATGAATATATGTATACAAAAACAATATCACAAACATTAGTATTGGAATGATTTGTACAATGATTATAATTTTATATTATGTTTACTTTACATTGATAAAACGCTAAGGAAATGCATCGTTTTTATAACTGGAGGAAGCGTTTTATATTTCTGTGTAAAATGTCGGTCGTTCGATTCCAATTATAGAAAACACATTTGGCAAGAGATACACTGTATTTACACCTATCATAAAACAAGTCACATATTTGTGGACTAGATCAACAAGAACCTTATTGTTATCTTCTGAATAATTTTGACTTTTCATGAGGTCCTCAGAATTAATTCTTAATATGGCACACATTATTCTATAACAAAGGGACTTGCAAACAGCCCTTGTTACAAGAATACTGGAAAATCCAAGTATTGTTCTAAGTATCATGCAACCAAACATTGGGTAAGTTGGCCATATAATATCATATGGTGGTGATTTTGTAGGAGCTATCATAGCTCCAGTATTGTAGTTAAGCCATGCTCCTAAATGAACCCCAGTGGTAACAGATACCACCATAGTTGTATCACCTCTAAAATAGAAGACTGTTCGTCATAATCAAATTGGTATATTTATAAACTATAAGATCATTATGTAAATTACCTGGTTGGTGTCCATTTCTTGCTGCATGGGTAGTAAACTATAACTGCTATACTAATAGTAATTAAAATTGCCAAAGCCCAAATGTTTGAGAGAATATAATAATCTGTGTAGTCCACTAAAGGTACTAATGGAATCATTAATGCAATGGCTAATATTAAGCCTGCTAGAATGTCTAATACTGTGTGCATACCCAGATATAATCTACTCATACACACAAGTGTACACCTTTTAAATAAATAATAACAATTATATTTAAATTCTTTTGTGAATTTTAATCAATCTATCGTTAGAGAATAATATGTCACTTACCACAATGTTGCAATTGTCCAACCAATAGAAACAGGGTAGAGATACCTATTTATTGTAAATAATACTACACTGAATGGAATCGATATACCAATCATAGCATGAGTAGATGGCATTCCATATTCTTCTGACCATTTTATTTGTAATCGAACTGCTGGAGGACATGCAGGTCTTGCCCAACATATAACATCTTTTAATATTTGACCTACATGTAAATTTTCATAATGCAACGATACTGTTTAAAAACAAAATGTATTAGATATTATTAAGTAATAACATACCCGTTGTCATGATAATAGCCCATACTAAAACAACCCTTCTACCCACTGCACCATCGATATTCCAAAACCAGAAAGGTATAAATGTAGAATAAAATATTTCATCCCCTAATTCTGTTCCAAAAAAAAATAAATAATACCAAAAATAGTTTGTTATAGTATAATTCCAATTGAGGGCGATCGATGGTTCGTATTTCTCACTCGTACACATATTTGTTTTTATTCCGCAAATAGATCTTTTTTCCGTTGTAATATAACCATTTTCTTTCGTTTCTCTAAATTTTAATTGGCAACTATTCACATTGCATTTAATATTTCGACAATTAGTACCATGGATTTCAGGACAGAGATTTTCCTTATAATGTTCTTTCAAAGTTTCACTATAATGTATTTTGACACCAAAACAATTTTGTATTCTTGCCACCAAAGACGCATCTTTTAAATATTCTACAATTTCTGACCACATAGTTCCTACGTGTAATGTGCAAGTTTTATCGCAAGAATAACATTTTACTTAGTAATTTAGTAAATTACTATTGAATATATGAATCCGACAATGATGAATTCATTAAATTGCATAAATCAAGATTAAATACATAAAAAAAATTGCTAAAATGGAGGTGATTCAATATAAATCTATCACATAAATGTTAATTTATCGAATATTCATCGAACTATTTACAAGAAGTGTAATTCCTTTTAAATTTTTATTTACAACAAGTAAAAAATTAAAGGAAAGATATTTGAATAGTTCAAACGTGTTTAGATAACCGCAAAATCGATGGTATTCATATGTTTCATTTTTAAACACATTTTTTACCACTCTTGTAGTACATTATTGTGCGTATATATAAGTACATATTCCATAAAGTATATACAGCTATGAAAGAGGTGCTGCAACTATGTGAACTTAGATTCGCCAACTTCAAGCTCTGGACTAAACCAATGACCATAGTCGCCTAATATTTTATGGTTGTTTTACAATTAAATGGATAGTTATATCACGATTAAGAAATGTATCAATTTCCATATAAAGATATGTATATTAATATTTTTAACTGTTTAAAAGAAGATATGAGTTACACATACTTCAGTAAAAAAAGATCTAATGAAAAAGGGATTGACTTTAACCTTTTTATTTGATAAACTATCCTTCACGCTAATTGCAAAACTCTATATACAATAAGAAAACTTATAAAATAAAATAAATCCCATTCCCATATTTTACAATGTATGAAATATGCAACGAGTGATACCACTTAAAAATGCAATAAAAAACATTTCGTACATTTATTATTCCTTTTTATCAATGCAAAATATATTTCAAGTAATAATTGAAATATATTTGCAAAATAAAAATTTATCACAGAAACATTTCAATTTGAATTTTATCAGTCATTCATTGTATTAATCTACGATTGAAACATTTGTCCGATAAGAGCGAAGCTTTTAACAGCTAAAGAAACATCAGAAATTTCGGAATTCGAATGAATATGTAAATCTGATGTATTAACAGCATTTATGTTAGCAATATTCTGAGAATTTATTTTTTGAATATTGTCCATATAGGTTTTGCTATTTTGTGTGTTTATCGCATTAGTATTATTTAAATAAACTTGCGGCAAAACGGTAATAATAGAGGTTGGTGAAGACGTTTCCGATTCGCAATAGGTTTGCATATTTTGTGTCGAATTGGATTGATAACTGTTATATTGCGCTTTACATTTCTTCTCATGTACGAATAAACTACCAGAATGGCTATACGCAGTGCCACAAATCTTACAAGCATATGGTTTTTCTCCCGTATGCGTAAATTTGTGTTCTTTTAAGTACTTTAGTCGCCTAAACGATTTACCGCAAGTTTTACAATGATAATTTGCTTCTCCAGTATGTGTTGTAATGTGTGCTTTAAGCGTACACGATTTGGCAAAAGCAGCACTACAAAAGTGACAAACGAATGGTCTATCACCAGTATGAGTTCTTTCATGATTGATACAATTAGAATTTGAAGTGAATCCTCTTCCACAATATTTACAAACATGAGGCTTATATCCCGTATGCGTCCTCATATGGAACATGAGACCTGTATTTTGTCTAAAGGTTTTGCTACATATGTGACATAAAAATCGTTTAAAATTTACATCTTGCTGTTCTTTAGCGCGCTCGTGGATTCTTATATGCTTTTGTAATTTAACTTCCTTTTCAAAGGATTTATTACATTCTCCGCATCGATATGGTTTTAATCTTTCGTTTGATTTATGTTGATTCTTCTCCTTCTCGTCACAGGCACACATCTTACCGCACGTTGTGCAGTTTTCTCCTTCTGTATTATGCGTACTGAATTGATGCTTTAGTAAGGATTTTTTTGTATCGTATGATTTTCCACAAATTTTACAAGGAAAACCCTTTTCCTCGTTATCTGAATCAAGCTCCTCTCGGATCCAACTGTTTATTAATTTAATGGCTGACTTATCGTCACTTGGTTTTTGCATTTCTAATGCTGAATTTTCATTATGTCCATATCGATTTTTATGACTATTTAATCTATCTTGGCGAAAGAATTTCATATTACATACATTGCAAACAAATCTTTTCTCAATATGAATCTGTAAATGTTTCTGAAGAGATTTTTCGTTCGCATAACGCTTGGTACAATAGTTACATCGGTAAAGTGTCTCATGATCGAAAGAATCAAAGTTTTCAGTAGATATCAGTAGTTCAGTAGATAATGAGCCAGAATTACACTTCTTATCTTTAGATTCTAAAGTCCTTTTTTTTAGGACACTTAAAGTATTATTCTCATTAGTTGTAAATTCTTCCTCTGTTTCTTTTTTATCTTTATTATTTTCAACTTCTTTTTTTTCTGGTTCAGTTATGGTTTCCAATTTTCTTTTATCTCTAATTTCTTTCAGAATGGAAAGGACCTCCTTTGGATTAGTTCTTTTATGAACATTTAAATGTCTTACCATAGTATCAGTTTTCCTAAAATTCCTATTACATATTTTACACAATACTGGTTTAGGTTTTTCTTTAACAATATGTAGTTTATTATGTTGTATCAATTTATCAAGTTGAAAGAAATGTTTGTTACATTTATCACATGTGAATTTTTTTTCATCGTGAGTTAATATGTGTCTATCCAAAGATCTTTTGCTGGAATAGCACCTGGTACATTTCGGGCAACTATAAGAACATTGAGAATCTATCTTTTTAATATCTGCTGCATCATCATCCCATTTAACAGCTGTATTCTTTTTTATATATTGTCTCTGTCTTTCTTTATGATTTTTTAAATTTTCTATAGATGTTACTCTTTTAAACATTGTCATTCTTCTTGTTCGATAAACTTCTCTTCCTGTAACACTTTTTTCATATTCTGTTTGTTTACATTTAATATAAGCATTTTGTTTATTTAAGTTACTAGTAGATTCTTTATCTGTTGCGTACTTTGATTCATTAATTACTTCATGATCTTTTAAGTCTTTAGTACTAGAATTAAGCATTACCATTGGACAAGAATTATAACCCATTGCAGAAAATGAATCAGCTTCAATTTTTATTAAATCAGAAGTAAATGAATAATCAGTCTGGGAATATTTATCCTGGTAAGCAATAAAGGACAGAATAATAACAATTTTGTAATTATATTCTTTTTTTACAAATGTAAAGTACTTACTTTTGTAGTTTTACATAAATTGATATTATATATTTTTTCCACTTTACCATACAATTCTCTTAATTGAATATCGGATTGCTGGCATTGCCTTCTTAATTCATGGGCATCATTGATCTTTAATATACATTTCGTGCAAATAGTGGAAGGTAAACCATCATTTTCTAGTACCTATCCAGTAAAAGTCGCATTATAAAAAATATAGCGAACAAACATTGAAGAAAAAAAGAAACCATTGGAATTAAACTAACCTCCACACCACTGCACAAACGAAGTTTTTCAGACAAATCAATTGTACTTTCATTAATCGAATCACTTCGTTTACTATCGAAAATGCATTGATTATTTTGATTTGTTGCAAGACAAACACGGCAAACATTGCCACAATCATTTGATGAAATTGTTGTTTTATTTTCGATTTCCATTGGACCGTAGCTAAACTAAGTGTTTAACTAGAAATATATTCACATTCAAATTCTTTAGAATATTCAACAAAAGATCATAATTTAGATATGATGCGGTGCATTTACTATTGCATGCACATTATTTCTTTTTTCTGCGAAAGTTCATCAATGCTTCTGGTAGAGTTTCTATGACATTTATGAAAACTCAAGGTTTCTTACGACATCACCTTTTTAAAACAATAATCTCTCAATATTGTTATTATTATTTATTATAATTATATTATAATTTATATAGTTTATATAAATCCATTTTTAAAAATAAATAAAATATTAGTAAAAGAGAGGGAATACAAATCGAACGACAATCTATGTATTTCACTTGTTCATGACATAAGCAAACATTATGAGAAGGAGAAGAAATACGTAAATAGTGATTTAAAATACTGACGCATTTGGAAGTAGATACGTTTTGACAAATTATAGGAAAGAATAGAGTAATTTTACTATATTGTAGAATTAAGCAATGGATAATTTAGCAGCAAAAAGAAGTTACGAAGACGATGATGATACACTAAATGTCAAAGAGAGAAAAAAGCAACATATTGATTTGTACCTAACCTATGATGTTTTACGACTTGTATTCGAACATTTGAATTGGATAGATCTATTGAATGCTTCAATGGTTTGCAGGTGTGAATATGTTCGATATTTCATTAAATTTTTGTATCCTAAATGAAGAAAAAATTCATTGCTAAAAATTTATTTAATCAAAATTGAATAAACCTCAAAAGTAGACATTTGTGTGTTAAATTTTTGTAAAATGTATTAATATGTGGAGCTTTATATTTCAGGTCTTGGTTAGAAGTGGCAAATGATGAGAAACGAACTAGGGGAGGTCCTGCCAGTTTAATAAACAATGGTAAAAGATATTTCAGAGTTATACGAAAATTACGGGACAAACCAGCATTGGGAATAGTTTTTAAAGGTTTACATAAACGAAGCATTAGGCAAGGTATTTATTTGAATTATACCTCAGCTTTTTTAATTTTAAGTTAAATGTTTCCATAAAGTACATATATCATTCTGCTTTTAATCATCATTTTTGGTTCTATCAAGATTGCCTTTGTCAAGTTCTTCCACAAAGTTGTGATATTGTAACACTGTCCACATTTGGTATACTTTTTGAAAATGTAGAAATGGAAGAAGTTTTTCAGAGAAGAGCATATGCATTTCTACCAGAAATACCTGATGTAACAATGAAAATAATTACAATTATTTCACGAAATGATTTTACACAGTATTATCAACAAATGAGACTAGCTTTTGTCAAACGTGGAACTAATAATAGATCTAAATGCCTTCTATTATTTTGTAACCAAGCAGGTCGTGCTCTAGCACAGAGAACTGCAAGGATATTACAATTATGGTAAAATTCTAAATTTCATAATCTGATATTATATTATATTATATTATATTATATTATAACAACATAATGCTGTTTTTACATTTAGTAATGAAAGTGTTAGACCTGCTGTGTGGGGAGGAGTAGTCAAGGATTTATATGTGTGCAATTCAAAAAATGTTAATCATGATGAGAGATGCTTTTCATATGCATTTTGTGTTGGAATTATTATAGTTGGAGCAATAGATTCATGGTCTATTGTTATGGATAATCGTTGCAACACTAAAGAACTAGTTGAACGGAAGTTGGAATCATTTAAGAATAGTATTTCATTAAGAAAACATTCCATAGGTTACATGTTTGCGTGTTGTGAACGTGGAAAAAAAATGTTTAAAGAAAGTCATGTAGAGTCTACTATTTTCAAAAAGCTGTTTCCAAAGGTACCATTGATAGGCTGTTTCGGTGACGGAGAATTCGGAGAAAATACGACATCAAGCAGTAAATATCTTTCATTATGACTACAGACGTTATTACAACAATGGAAAACAATACACTTTTATTATAATTTTTTCCAGAGAAAATTAATTATGCAGAAGACTACTGGTACCATGAAAAGTCTACGGTATTTTTAATAATTACATATGGCCAGAAATTGACTTAAATTTATAACAAAAAAATTTGAATTATCAATTATTTGATATATTTTAAGTGGCTAATTGTAACATAAAAAATAAACACTGATGATGTGTCTTAATATATTTTATGCTGTTTCCTAATTTATTTCCCCATAAAAATGTCTGTAGCACGAAAATTTTTACTTTTTTTCTTAAAAAATAGTTGGCTTCCGGAACAAAGCAATTTAAAAATGATTACCAGTATGGAAAACAGCTTTGTTTAATATCATATACGCGTAACTGTTTCAACGCGATATGGAAACACTTAGCATATCCGACAGTTAATTGGACAAAAACCTGCACCTCTTTGAATATAATTATAATGTTTAAAACATTGCCAGATGCCAGACAACTACTTGACAGTATTTCCGCACGTATGATACCACGGTAAAGATAAAATAAAGGAAACTGGGCCGTGAAAGAATTTATTTATGTTTAGTATGATATTGCCAGGGTTTATAAGGTTGTGCTTTGAAGCTTTTTTCATCAAATTAACTCAAGTAAGGATATATAAATACTAGGACATTGAACTCTTCACCGCGTGGGAGTCTCATATAATTATTTTAGGATCATTTATAATTTATTTAACATATTAAATACGGTGTTTCTTTAAAGCGAAACGATGACTATATTACTACACTCTAGTACTATATTCTATATTCTAGTTGTGCCTGTTATTTTATTTAATTTTACGGTTTGCCGAGCATGGAACAGTGGTTTGCAACAAAGGTACGATGGATATGGGGTAGATTGGATTTTTATGCCTGATGGAAATGATCAACCTCAAGTTGCGGTACTGAGACACACAGAAAATGATGAACGAGGCATTTTTGATGACTCACAAGTTTCTTACGTTCTTTATACTCGGTATATTCAGAAGTTTATATAATTTACATATTTACGAAAACATGTTTTATAATCCTTTTGAAACATAAATATATTTCAAGATCTGGTCCAGAAAATGGTACTCAATTATATACGAACGATACTAAAGGACTTCACAACTCTAATTTTGATCCGTCTCGCCAAACTAAATTTATAACACATGGATGGAAATCAAGTGCAATGAATGCTGGCCTCGTTGATATGAAAGAAGGTATTGTCATTTTAAAGATTTGAGAACGTAATTCTAAAAAGTCGGTATATTTTACCGTTTATTATAATTACGTAGCGTATTTAAAGTATAACAATTATAATGTCATTATGGTTGATTGGCAACCTCTGGCTGCAAGTACATTCTACCTTGGACCAATGCGTAATACAGAAAGGGTGGGAAGAACATCTGCTGAATTTATCGACTTCTTAGTGGCAGAAACAGAACTTAAAACCGAAAATATTCATTTCATTGGTATATTATTAATATAATGAACTTAAGATGTAGTAATTATTCCACGTTTTCTATATTTTCATTATTATTTTATGAAGGGCATTCTCTTGGAGCGCATGTAGCTGGTAACACCGGAAGTTTAATAACTTCTGGACACTTAGGAAGAATAACCGGCTTAGATCCCGCTTTGCCTGGATTTCATTTGCTTACATCGGATAAAACTCGATTAGATCCTACAGACGCGATGTTTGTCGATATTATTCATTCTTGTGGTGGAGTCTTAGGCTATTTGCAACCTTTAGGAAGTGTAGATTTCTATCCAAATGGAGGAACAGCTGTTCAGCCTGGTTGCTGTTGTATTGCAGAAATAATGGGTAATATATCATTTGTATGCTTTAGCAATAAGTACATTTATCTGTGTTTCTTTTTCTATAGAGGCATGTAGTCATGGTCGAGCACGTGTATATTTTACCGAAAGTATTGGTTCTAAAACTGGGTTTGTGGCGAGTAAGTGTGATACATGGGATCAATTTATGCAAGGAAGTTGTAATTATTCCAAAACTACACTACTAGGAGAACATGTTGATAAAATGGCGACTGGAACCTATTTTCTCACAACAAGATCTGAACCCCCTTATTCTAATCAGATGGAAATAACTGATAATACGATTTAAATAAAATATTTGGTATTTAAGAAAAGAAGGTATACACTATATATATATATATATATATATAGATAGCAAGCAGAATCAATCATAGAATAAAATGTATATTTAGTAAAAATGGCTTATTATATGCAAGATATCTAATGGAAAATATTTCATTTTAATAAATAATAATTACATTATTTAACATTTTAAATACAAGAAATTCTATGTTTGTCAATTTCCAAATATTTGTTTTATACATCGATATTTCATCTTACCTACAAAATATACCTTGATTCGATGTAACTAACAATTGCCAATATCTTAGGGAATGACTGAAGGATCTTAAATTGGTTTGTATAATAAGGTTGTAACATATTTTTTACGATAACGATGCGTTGCCGATAGAACCATTACGCTATCCTTAATGCTTAAAGCATATAGATGATTTAACATAACATGATTTGGTTCTGGTAGAAGTGTTGGTTCACACTGAAATTAGTATTGGTAAAAATAATAATACATTTTGTAACAAATTAAAATGCTTGTTAATACATTTTTGTAAACTTACAGATAAAGGAGTATCTTTATTGAGAATAACTTGAAGCAAATGAGGTGGCAATATTGGTGGACCAGCTACTTTTTCCCAGGGCTTGTTAGGAGGAATTTCTTGCCCATACTCAGTCTGAGCACTACTAGTAACACCTTCGCTATCTTTTGCAAGTGCTTGAAAAACTTCAAAATCAGATTTTCTTACAGATACCAAATTATTCTTGGAACCCATTCCATTATCAACAATTTTCTATCAATAAAATATTTTTATTAAAGCATGTACAAATGGATGGATATTTTAATATTGTTTAAAATTAGTAAAATTATTTCTTACTATATCTGGATCGTGTCTCCATTCACCATCAACAAAAAACTTATATTGATGTTCCCCCTCTGGCAAATCAATAATTGTTACAAAATCACCATGACTCTTAACCATTGGTAATGTTTTCCATCCAGTAAAAGTTCCACTGATATAAACCTGTTTACCACCTCCCTCCCATTTAAACACTGTTGGTAGAACTTTGCTATCTGCTACTTTGGTTCCTTCAGATACCGTATTAGAGCGTGGACGTTGAGAACTAAAGTCTTCTCCATCTTGATGTGTATTAGTCTGTTGGTAAAAAGGATGACAAAACTTTTTAAATAGATCCTTCTGCAAATTTGCAACTAATGTGTTTAACATAATGAATTACTAAAAATACCTTAGCAAAATATGGTTCTTCCTCCTCATGAGATGATTGGAAAACTAATTTTTGGCTTGGCTTCTTATCAAAAACAAAAGCTTGGCCTTCCTTCCCTGGTGAAGGTGGAGGATATTCTTTAGCATGGCGGTGTTCTCTATTTGTGCTGCTAGTGTGATGATGGCCAACTGGTTGATTACTGCCAGCGTTACCCATTATTAGGCTGCAATTTCTATTGCAAAACAGACTAAATGCAACAATCAAAGTATTTATTAATTTGATATGAATCACTAAAAAAAATATAGAGGAAAGTATAGTTATATCTTCGCCTTTCTTTTAAATCACTCATTTTGTTTACAAGAATCTAAGAATTTAACGAAATTTTATTTCATTTAAATAAAATGACAACCAAACTTTAGATTGATAGTGTCACAGATTATTTCATTTTCACTGGTAGCTTTTAATTTGTACATACCTTACTTTTAATCTATAAATCAAACACGATAAAAAATCATAATGTCAAAGAACAGTAAGTGCAATAAAAGTAATGATTCCATTAGATTTGACTAAAAATGGCTACTTCACTTATTGAAGATCTACTTATCGATAAGTTGACGATTATAATAACTACCTACATTATCAACTGCCGGAAATTCTAACTTACAAATTGTATTTGTAAATTATATCGACAGCGAATATAACAGAGAAATTGTACAATTTATCAATATTACAGCGCTAAGAAGAGCGCTCGTAAAAAGAGTGTTCGCATGCGTTACGGTTTCGAAAATCGTTTTAAGCAAGTGAAATGAAATTTATTATTTTTATATTCTCGATTCGAGTGGTCCTTTTTCCATTGTCACATTATAAATCTATAATATTACACATATCTATTAAGGTAACATTATGTATTTATAACATTGGTAATAAATGAAAACTAGATGTGTGCTCGCATGTTTTGTTTTGATCCAACATGATTATAAAATATGTGCAGAGTGCTTGTCGTTTGAAATCATCATTTTCATAGATCAGGCGTTATCGAACATGGTCAGATGTGTATTTCTATATTGATATCGTCCAAGCCTTTTCGAACGTTGAAGCATTCGTGGTTTTCAAGGTGAGACAAACCTTGTATAGTAAAAGCACCGAGGTGTGCGAAAGGTGATCAATAACCGTCAATATGCAGGACGACGTTTTAATAAGAGTGTAAGCCTGAGATCTTGGGGCCCAGTTTATGACTCCGCGACACAGGACGTCACTTCGACGCTCTTACTGCTTGCTCTTTATTACCACTTGTCTCTATCTCTTTCCACCCTCCCTCGCCTTCATACACTATTCTCTTGTATATGTTTCTTCCTTTTCTCCGTCCTGTCTCTATCTTTGTCTCTCTTGCTGTGTTCTCACGCGAATTTATTATTTATAAAGCCAAAGGAGCTTGTATCTCCTCGGGCGTATTCTAACTTGCCCGTCTGACTTTCAGCTTTGCAACAAAACTCTTACGAAGCCTTAGTCGACTCGTTTCATGATTCTTGATCATTTTTTCGCCAAAAAATGTCCACTCTCTCGTGTATTTTTTATTCTGTTTCCAATTTCACGAGTGCATGCAACGTCTTAAGCTAGATGTCACTCTGAGAGGTTTGGAAATCGTATTTGCGCGCTTCGAATGCGCAACATATCGAAACGGACAGATGTATTCCAGTGAAGAGTCGTTTTATCTTTGAAAGCTTGGGTCGAAATTCATTTAACGGAACCGCAGATTTGATCGATCATGTTAAATATATTTCTCGTTCCGTGATGCTGATTAGATTATTGTAAAAGCTTTGGATTATCTGAAGTGGCAACATATGTCGGACATTTCCGGGAGTTCAAGTGGCTTGCACGC
This sequence comes from Bombus pascuorum, assembly GCF_905332965.1. NCBI lineage: Eukaryota > Metazoa > Arthropoda > Insecta > Hymenoptera > Apidae > Bombus > Bombus pascuorum. The sequence continues at coordinate 2,162,689 of NC_083495.1, read as the reverse complement.
GGCCTGCTATATGGATGTTAATTTTTATCGGCAACTTCGATAGACCGGCCGGCTCGAGTAACTCGCGTAACGAGAGAAGTTAAACGGGAGTACAACAACGCGTTCTTGTAAACGTATGCATTCACCAGGAAGTCGAGGCCGCTAGGATGCGCCTGTGTCGACTACGCCAAGTAAACCCAAAGTCCCGGCTTTCTGTTCCGGTAAACAACGTTTTAATCCTATCGAGATTGCTCGTTACAGGGCGCGAGACAATATCCAAGTTTCAGCCAGCAATCATCGCCCGAGTACAAAGCATCTCAACTCTCTATCGTAGCAAAACGTTTGCTTCTTGCGTACGATCGAGAATTTGTCACTCGATCGCTCGTATCGATCGAATCGTCTTTTATCCTTTAAATCTGAAACCGTTGGTTGTTTTAGGCGCGTGAGACGGGTGAGGGGTAACAAAGTGGAGGAGAGTTTTGGCACGAGCCAGATGTCGAGCGGATCCGTAACGAAACCGAGAAAAGAAAGGAAGGAAAAGAAAATAGGAGGAAAATCGTGACGAGCAGAGAATCGAGGTAACGTGCATGCGTTTAATCGATAATCACCGGCAAGTGGTTTCGTCCGAAAAGGGTGTGGAGGTTACATCTGCGAGGTATCATCAGTGGCGGCCTACGAAACGGCGATCCATCATCTCTCGGCAGTCCAAATCCGAAATTGCTCGGCCATTTCCTCGGGCTACGCGTGCGGCTATAATAGGGATTAAGGCTGGTGTAAATAAATTTCGAATCGCAAGTAATCCTATCTCTTTAAGCTTTGCGGCGTTCGCGGAGTCAAAAGCCCCTGAGGAACGCGACCGATCCTGTACTTCTCCTTTCGTAGAACTCGTTCAGGATAATTCCATGTTAAAGAGAGGCAAAGAGTACGAACTATTTCAACGAGTTATTCGCTATACCGAATCTTCCGTTGTACGTCTAGAAGAAAAAGAACGGTTACCACCTACGACATACTTGTCCTTTTTGGTTGTCCTTTTTTTCTTTTTTTTTCTTTTTTTTCTTTTTTTTTTTTCTTTTTTTTTTTAGATGCAAAGGGGCTCACGACGTGAGCTGATAACGAGCAACGAGAAGTGACAGGAAGGTGGTTCGTTACCGTTGCACGTCGGTAACAGAGCAGTCGATCCGTTCATCGGTTGTCTTCTTGCGCGCGGTTGCTGAAATAGTATTGTTACGCTGTTCATTGAGCACGAGGCACGTTAGATTGTCAGCAGCAGATAGAGGGACACCCGTTGCCGGATAATAATAGATATGTTGTCAGCAGGATGTTTCGACATTCGATCGCAAACTCTTGCCTCTTACCTGGCCAAGGAAGTTGACGATCGAATGGAGAGTTCCTGTCGCCGAGGGAAGAGGCATATTCGGGGATGACGCGGACTTAGGCCGTGTCGGCGAAAGTCCGGAGAGGCGGTGCGGCAGCGGGAGAACAAAAAAGGACGCGGAGGAAGATGGAAAGGATTACGGTGCGTCAGAAGCGATGACTGAACGGCCGGTAATCGCCGTTGCCGCTCTAATATTTCGAATAGTTCGCATTTACAATGGGCTTTATTGGCGGGAAAACTGAGGGGGGTATTTTGAGCAGCCGGGACATCCATCACCGGGTGTCAACGTGATTGTCTTGTGTCGCGTTCACCGTGGAAAAGTATTGACACGGAGAGAGTACCCAAGCCGCGCGATTACCAACCCATACCGCTTGCGAATCGAATGACGTTTCCCATTTAGCGTTAGTGAAACTAGCAATATTGCTAGTCATCTCGTGATCTGCTAATCAGTTTGTCGGCGAGTAGAAGAACGCAAAGAATTTTCATAACATTCGATCGGCATTTTTGGACAGCATTATTTCAACCGACGAATGATATCGCGCAACCGCGGACCGCTCGTGCCCGGCATTGTGTCGTATTTAAATGAGCTTTCTAATGCGTTTAGTTTGAATATCATGGCGAGCCAACGCGTCATCCTGTCCTCGGAAAGGTATTAGTCATTTTGTTGAATCTAGGTATCGACTTTAATTATATACAGTGGCTGTTTAATTCTATGGGGTGAGAGGAAACACGAGGGATTTTCAATTTCAAATTTAAATTCAAAAGTGAAAAATGTTCATTTGAAAATTAGAAAACTGTTATCCGGAATTCTAATTTAAAAGATATCAGCATTTTTGTTGTTGTTGCTTTTCTTAGTAGTTTTCCCCTGTGAAACACATGCTCGTTTCGTCGAGCAGATTCAAAGGGAGTGGAATCGAGAGCGTCGTAACGAATAAAAGTGATCGGCGTTGTCGTCAGCGTGCGGATTAAAGTCGACGAGAAATAAAAGCTGGTCGTTCGTTGGGAAAACAGTACGGGTGGTCAGAGAGTAGGTACATACGCTCACGGGAGGCGTCGATGCATAATCGGAGCGCACCCTCCCGTGGCTATCCGTTTTATTTATCCGATAACACGCCATTATGGGCGAATCGCGGATGCGGCTGTGTCGGTAACGATTGGCTATTTATAATAACACGTGGCATATGGGTAATTAGTTGCGCGTAAGCCGCGCTGAAAAACCGAACGGTGGCGTACGTGTCCAGAAAAATTACCGTCGTTTTTCATCCCTCCTCAAAATCCATTATTTTAGCTCTTGATTTTTCTCTCGTGCCGGCCTCTATACCAAGCCGCGCTGTATATAAACCGCGCGCAATTAACGTTTTGTAAAATCCCGCTCTTTCGTGACTCTCGATCGACTTTGACGCCTGTTTTGCCGCGACGCGCACGTATCTCGCACGAACAAGTAATTACGTTAATTCGATCGATGTTTTCTTTTGCCTTTGATATACAGGCGACGAATCGACGGCCATAGAAAGCCTGCTGGTAAATTTGAAGAGAATGGAAAGACGATCGCGAGCATCGAACCGGAAACACGCCGAGCAAAGGGGAATCGAAGCGACAGACGACAAGGTGGCAATTGCAAAGGAGACGATCGGCAGTAGCAGCCAGTCTGATAAACGCTCTACTCTATTAACTCTTCCCCCTGTATTCTCTTCTTTCTTTCTCTTTTTTTTTTCCTTTTTTTCTTTTGCACAGGTTAACGCGACTAATGGCGATAGGATAACGGAGGCAAAAAACCTGGACAAAAATTCGTGTCGCGGGTACGGTAAACGGAACGTCGGACAAAGAAACGGAGAAGAGCGACGCTTCCGGTGCAGTGGAGTCCTTCTGACGCGTGTCCGGTTGGTTGGTGCGGAATACCTTCCTTCTATGCATGCTCTTTCGACAAAAATTCGCGCTTTTTTCCCTCTCTTATCCAACGTTACACGTTACCCTCCTTTTTGTCGTACGCTCTGTTACAGTTCTGTGACGACGACGCGCAAACAATGACGAGGGTTACGTAACAGCTATGCACGAGAGAGGCAGCGTTCTCTGCCTGCGCTTCGCGCAATTCTCCCGTGCAGGGTGGCCAATGAGCAGTAACAGGAACGCCGCTAGCGAACCGCAGTCCCGTGAACGCTCAAACAATGCGTATCATACTTAGCCGACTTGCCTGAAAATCCGTCTGTCGTCGATCGGTTCACCTTCTCTTGTTCAACACATTTTACCACCTATGAAATATCAGGCAAGTCTGAATTCAACTTCTAGAAGGGAAACTAACACGATATAGAGGAATTTATAGGGTGCTTGAAGTAGCAATTTTCTGTAAATAGTATCTTTTGTCTCTTTTTCACAACGAAACTTGGTGTATAGAGAGCAAACAACGTCGTGAACGAAATTGTTTTCTGGTGGCCGGACAGAAAGACACGAACGCCGTTAGCCAGGGCACGTTCAAAGTCGTAATCTCGTGGGTTCCAGATATTTTCTCGTGACCGCAAAACAAGAGGAGGCAGCGGTTGCTTGGACGAGCGAATGCATCGGGCTGCTCGGTCCAACCGACGGGATTGTCCTTCATTACGCACGAAGGAAAGTGCAGTCATCGACGTGCATACCCGTAGGTATGCACACAGAGGCATTAGCTCCCCCAAAGCCAACCGGTATTAATTCCACTAATTGGACGTGGTTTGGTTCGTGGCAAACATCGGTCCCCTACCGATCCTCGACCTTCCTCGGACGAGGGACTTGGATCTCGCGATCGATCGCCTTTTCGCCGCAAACAATGTCTTTATCGTCGATGAAAACGAATACCCTATCTCGAGGATGTTACCTTTATTCGCGATGAACCGCATGTTTCGTTCTTATAAGCGATATTAACAATATGCTATTTGGCTGAATCTAGGCCGAGTGAAAAACTTGACGACGAACTTAACTGCGATTTCAAACGATGTTTGGCGTCTAAGAAACGAGATCTCGAAGCAAAGACATTTGAAGAAGCTTTCGTGGAGAAAGATTCAGGATGAACGAGTCGCGATGGTCAATGAACGTTAGGCCCAGGGGGTCTCGTTTCATTTGGGGTTGCACGAGGTCAAGGGATCAGCTGCGGTGGAGGAATACGTGTGCGAAGCCTATTACCTATATACATGTATATACTATATACTTGTAACAAACGCAGAGGGTCTTTCCTCGTGGATCTGGGTCACCGGACTGATGAGAACTGATCGGGGGTTCACCGTTGGAAAAAGGCTAAACGCTGGTTTTTCCCACTTGCTTCTTTCTCACCCATCTCCACAGCCTTTGAACTCTCGCCTATGACAAGTTAATCGAGCGCAGTGAGTCTTTCCTCCGATCTTAATTTTTTATTTCGCTTCGATAGATACTAAGATCGACCATCGAGCCAATTGGTATCCTTCGTTTTAGAAAAAACACGCAGGATGAAAAGAGGAATGGAAGCGGGAGCAACCGCTAATCGCGGATAGTGAAACCAGAAGGTTTTTGTATGACGAAGTAGAATGAGCGGCGGCGGCGGCGGAAATTAGCGACAGACGAGAGATGTTACGCGCGGAGAGCCTCCAGGGAAAGTTCGGACGTAAGAAGCATCGGCGAATACGGACGGTTTAGGTATGGTACAAAGATATTAAGCACTCATACTCGGAGCTTACAGAGAGCCGCGGAGAGTGTCGGGTATGGTATATCGCGTATGCCGCGGGAGGAGGAGCAGAGAAAAGGTGGTAGCAATACTTGGCTTGGCGGGGGAGGGGACGGACAGGCGGGCGAAGGAAGGGCAGGAAGGGGCGAAAGAGGGTGGTCGAGGAGCAGAGAGAGATCGCGAGGAAGCGGAGTTACCTACAGAAGAAATAAGTGCGCTCGTGTAATGCTGATGGCGAATATGGTAGAGGAGATCCGAGGGAACGGCGAAGAAGAAGGTGGCAGGGAGGATAGGCTCTTTCTGCGGGGCAGGAGAGGATGCAAGTAACGGAAGGGGGACCCCCCGCGCGCGCGGAGACCGACCGATCGATTCGAACGCCGGCGACATTCTTCGTCGTACGGACAGAGAACCGAGGAACAGGGAGAAACCGACAGAGACGGTTGGGTATGATGGAACAGAGGGAGAAACGAGGTGGAGGCTACCGCTGGTCGCGCGAGAGAGCGCGAGTTCGAGAGAGCGTATAACGTATAAGCCATAGGCCAAGGTAGGAGGAGAAGCTGGAAGAAGAAGTGGGAGGCATCTACGAAGAGGCAGACAGAGCGAGTCGGAGAGAGGTCGTGCATTCGTTCGAGATAAAGAGGGCGCGAGTGCGTGCGAAGAGAGAAAAAGGGAAAGCGAACGAGCGAGCGAGAGGTAGGGAGGAAGAGGGAGGTGGTAGACAGGTGAAGAAGAGAGCAAAAGAAGAAAGGTAGCGAATAGGAGAGTTTGGGCGCACGGGGTGGCGAAGAAAAGAGAAAGGAACAGAGGGAACGAAGGCGAGCGAGAAACACAGATAGCAAACGAAAAGAGTGGAAGGAAAGCGACGAAGGGGTTGGTAAACGGAAAAGTCGTGAACGAAAGAGAAAAGGAAACTGGCGAGGGGTACCGCGCGGAAGAAAGCAAAAAAGGGAAGAGAAGAAAGGAGAAAGAAGGAGGAGGAGAAGGAGGTGGAGGTGGAGGAGGTGGAGGAGGAGGAGGAGGAGGGAAGACCCGAAACGCGACAGAAGCGCGGTGGGGTGGGTCGGTGTTAGGGGGAGGTTAGGTTTAGGTGAGGCGAGGTAAAGAGTAACGCGGGCTACGAGGGGCAGCGAGGAGAGGCGAACCGAGAGAGCAAAGGGTGGTGTGGAGGGAGAGGTCGCGAGGAAAAAGAAGAAATCCCCACTCGTAGCGCGTAGATCGGCGGTAGGTTCGAATCGTACTGTCTTGTCGAGACTCGCGTCTGCGTCTGGATGTCTCCGTGTGTTAGTCGCCCCCGGAATCGTCCCGGTCGGCATCGTCGGTGCGCGTCGTCGGTGGCAGAGGTTGCCTCGTAGTGGGGAATACTCGCTCGTCCCACCACCAGCCGAGGGAAGGTTCGAAAGGCGTCGACGGTACGAGGTTACCGTCCAATAGGGAGAACTGCCACCCCGGTGGCTCCGCCAACCGGATAGTCGGTTGCGCGCACAGAACGCCCATCCTCCCCGTTCCTCGGGCTCCCACTGATGTTTTTATTTATTACATCTGTGACTGGGTAGGGAAATACTCCCGACTCGACCGAGAGAGCGTTTGCCACTTTGAGAACGAGCGACGCGCGTCCCTGCGAGTTACCGCCGCAGCCGCAGCCGCTTTCGTCGTCGTCGTCGTCGTCGTCGCCGTCGCCGTCGTCGCCGCTGCCGCCGCCGCCGCCGCTGCTGTCGCCGTCGTCGTCGTCGTCGTCGTCGTCGTCGTCATCGTCATCGTCGTCGTCGTCATCGTCATCGTCGCCGTCGTTGTGTTCGTGTCATCATCGCCGTTCTCGCGGTTGCTATCACGCGCGACAGTATCTTCGTCGTTCTCGTTTGCGTTCGCGGTGTACGTCGCTGTCGTTCGCGTCGCGCGTCCCCCGTCTATGCGTCAGTCCTGTCCTACCGATCGTCCTCTACCCAACGACGACGATTCGTTGTCCACGCGTTTTTCAAAGGCAAGAAATATCGTCGCGCGACATCGCGTCATCTAGTCGTCTACTCTCGTGTGAACCAGTTTTCTCAGTGAGAAGAAAAGCACCTACGCGTCGCGAAGGAAAACTCGTGGTTGGTGAATCGTTGAACGAGGGGCAGCTTGGCTGCTCCTCGAGCGAAGCCGACCAGCATCACGCGGAACACGGACCTGTCCGCAACGAGAACGAAGTCGACGTCGAGGCCCGTATCGAGTGACAACGGTCGATTGTCATGGACACCATTGTTCCAGTGGTTGTGCACAGTGAAATTGTTACCTACGTACACGGTCCAACGTACTCCGTGAGACGCGACAGTTTACCCGAGTGACAGTGACGCTTGCGAGGAGCTGAGATACCCGTGGCTGACCCTGGATCGACGGCACCTTCCTCGTCGGCTGGTGTTGGCAGCCGAACGAGCTAGAATCGGTACGAAAAGAGGAAGAGATCGGTCTAGTATGCGTTGACTCGGTATCCCGAGTTCCTCGTATCTCGTGGTGTCCACGTGGCGAGAACTGCGGCGAGGAGAGAGGGAGAGCGAAGAAACGACATCTTCGAGGAACGGACGAGAAGGAGTTCCCATTGAGAAGGCAAAAGAATAAATCCTAAGGAACGTGGTCAACAAGAGAAAGACACGTGTCCTTCAGAGAGTCGATGGATCACGGAGCGATGGATAGCGCTTCCGATCACAGCAGCCGCGCCAGTCCCGTAACCGGCAGTCCCAAACACCCACACAGCCCGTCGGCTCAACAAAGTCAGCAACAGCTTCACGGGTCGCAGCATCAACCGCCACCGTCGCATCAACAACCTCATCCGCGGGACCAGATTCGCGAGCAACAATCGCAACAGCAACAGCATCGCGGCGTTCCCACGCCGGGATCGCCAACCAGAGGTTCGCCACCTCAGGGACTTCCGTTGAGTCCGCCGCCTCTTTCCGCCGGAGGAGCACCCGGTGCACCGCCAGGCATGGTGCCCCGTATGCCAGGCCTACCGCCACCGGGATTGGGCCTGTTGGGACAACTCGGCGGCATGCTCAGCGGTCATCATGGCTCGCCGCTCGAGCTGATGGCCGCCCATCACGCTGTTCTGCCTCCGAGATCGTACAACAGCCCGCCGCCGATCAGTACCAGCGATCCCACAGCGAACGAGTGCAAACTGGTCGATTACCGTGGCCAGAAGGTGGCCGCGTTCATCATCGCCGGGGACACGATGCTCTGCCTGCCGCAGGCGTTCGAGCTCTTCCTCAAGCACCTCGTCGGTGGCTTGCACACCGTCTACACAAAGCTCAAGAGGCTCGATATAGTGCCGTTGGTGTGCAATGTCGAACAAGTTAGGATTCTGCGTGGACTCGGAGCCATCCAGCCAGGCGTCAATCGATGCAAGCTGCTTAGCTGCAAGGACTTCGACATACTCTACAGGGACTGCACCACGGCCAGGTAAGCGGAAATAGATCGGTGCTATTTAGAGTAGCAACTATCTCCTCGTCTAGGTTAAAAGGGTGAAATGGAAGGGCTAACGGTCGAACGAACCTTTCTAAAGCTGGCACACGTTTTCGTATGAAATTACCCTGATCTGCCGATGATTCGCGACGATAACAATGATCGTAGGTATAGAGCCACCTACGGTTGTTTGTGCGCTTTTTGTAGCTTCTGTTGCCGAGAACGGAAGCTACCATCCTCGTGTGTATTAATAACGCCCGGTGTCGCCTCTGGGCAGCACTTTATCTTCGGCCAGCTACGTTCCTTACCGAGCTACCGGTCGACCAAAAAATATTTTAATCGCGCGTTCCCTTCTTCTCGACACGCGTTTCGTTTTCTTCTAATCGAGTTTACAGAGGACTCCTTTTTTATCGTCTATAGTCCGACTATGCCCCATCCATCGAATCGTACCTACAAATTTCATCTCTTCGACCGACTACTCTTCGACTAGTCTACTTTTACGATTTTCCATCACCAGTTCTATCTACGGAAAAGGAGGCTGTGGTAAAGGCACGTGCCCTTGTATCTGGAATTGTCAACGGGCCTCCGTGCCAACAGGTGTCCCTTTCACGGCAGTTTCTCTGAATGAATCGTCCCCACCGACGAGACAGAGAGAAGTGGCTGTAGTACAAGCTTACCCCACCCACGAGTCAGACGGCAGACGAAACGGAATGGTAAACGGAACGAGGGGATCCGGTGTTATCGGGGAAATATTGTCCCAGACTTTAGAGTCTCCCTACGCGTCCTATGTTCCAACCATTTCCTCCTTTAACTCGGTCTGCCGTTGCTTCTTCATCTCGCCAAATCATTGTGCTCCGTAATCGAGAATCGCCGAAAGGGCAAAGCGCAAGTAGAGTAGACTCGGTGGCAAGGCAGTGACGTCGGTGGACAATAGTATCGCGGCGAGCAGCGCGCAGTGGCAGTCGCAACGGAAACGGATTCAGCGCGACACAGAGAGGGCGAAGGAGAAAGAGGGCCGAGGGATAGCGAACGGAGGGAACAGAGACGGAAAAGAGAACAGGGAGAGAAAGAGAAAACGGGAGGAAAGAGAAAGCTATAGGGATAGGGATCCAAATAATCCGAGTCGTAGTCACAGAACAGAGTTGGCCGAGCCGTCGGCTCGTGCGCGGGCTCTTCTTCACGCGCTCCTTCTTCTCTCTAGGGACCAGCGATCTAGTCGAAATACCGACTAAACGTTTCGTAGGTTGTTTTGTCGGAGAACATTTAACCTGCTCGTCGTGCTTCAAATGGAATGTCGAAGGTATCGCGTGTAATTGATCTACGCTGTATGGAACAACGCGGGATTAACGCGGTTCGTTATCTCGGTGAATACGAGAGTGTGCTGGCCAAAAATCGATTGGAAAAATGAGAGGGGCAGAATCGAGCGGGGGTGAAAGGGGCGGGAGAAGCGGCGAGGGAGTATCGCCAGGAAAAATCGGATGATTAAGAGACCGCGGTATGGTTCTCGTGTGTGCGGTCCGGCCTCGTCGCGTGTACCGCTGACGTCGTTACATTCTGATAATGCACGGCAGTGGTAACAGCGGCAACGACTACACACCGATGTTCCATCCATGGACCGTTGGTCCGCGCACACAGTTACACGGTCGTCCGACCGTGGCCAGCGCGCTTCTATCGCCATCGATGCAACAGCATGCACCGAGAACCGCACCGATAATTCAGGGGGATTTTTCTTGCGGTTTATAGCGTGGCACCGGCTGCGCTGCAACGCTCGCTTCCTCGTGTCCAACCACCACGTCCTCCCCTAGACCCAATCCGCGCTCATCGTTCCTTGGATCAAGGATCGAAAGTATGGTTTGACTATCACCTACGCGAGAATCGTCGCCGTGCTGTGTCCTCGTTTCCGTGCGTCGAGGCTAGCTCGCTACTCTTTTCTTCTCGAATATGCCTAATTGATGCCATATACGCTCGCTAACGAGACGAGGCAATTATCCTCGTCAATTTGCTGGATTCTGACCGAGCGGTGTGGATCGCCGCGAAACGTCCGCGTGGCCCGATAGCGTTTCATCGAAAGATGCCAGAAGACGAAAAGAGAATGAAGAAGCGCGCGAGCGAGTGAACGAATAAGCGGTAGATCGCGATAAGAAACCGCGCACACGAACGAGATTTCCTCATTTCTATCTTCTTCCTTTCCTTCTTCCTTCCCTTAAATGTCTTTCTCGGCGCGTATACGTAACCCACGAACGCAGCAGGATACGTGGGAGTGCGCGCGGCCCTGGACTATAATTCTATGCGCTATTAGCCGTTTAATTATAAAATTGTGCATAGATTAATTGGCTCCCGTAATGGCCCTAACAATGCACAGACGCGCACTCGGAGACTAACGGAGAGAGAAAAAGAAAGACGGAAGGCGGCATGGCAGGAGGGCGGGCGGGGGTTGGGAGGGAAAGGAACGAGAGTCTGGTTGCACCGGGGGAAGAAATGCGCGAGTGGGAGGTTGAGAGGAGGAGAGATCGAAAGAATATGCGCGCGAAGGAGAAAGAGAGGACAGGGGGAGGGTCACGGGGAGAGGAAGCATCGTTATTAATATTTATTTCCTTGGCTCGTTCCTCCCAACTCCTCTTTCGTTGTTGCCGTGTGCTTATGCACAATCGCGTCTCGAGTCTAGCTGCGCGATTAAACGAGTACGCGCTTTCGAGTTAAGTGCGCGTACACGCGTGAGCTACGCTCGCGGAACGCCTCGTATGGAAAGTAGTACGATTTCCAAATCGAAGCAGAAAGGAAAGGAGGTAGAGACGGCAGTACCAACGATAGGCGAATAACAAGCAGAAGCAGAGAAAAGATCGTTCGTGAAATCGTGTTTTCCCAGCGAGCAATTATTCCCTGGCTCGAGTACCAAGTTCTCGTGGTTGTTCACGACGATCGAACCCCGATGCTTCCATTTATCTTCCGCAGAGAACTTATCCGCTCGGCGATTGTATCGAATACGGCAGCTGGCTCGGCCGCTGCGCGTTTTTTCTCCTTTTTTCTTTTTTGGTTTCATAACCCACGCGCGTCCAACCAGCCCGCTAGGCAGCTTTACGTTTTTAAGGGCTTCTATTATTGTCCGGGGGCCGCTTTTGACACAGATACGCGTACATTTTGTTGCAACGACGTGGCCGGGCTCATCACGGCTTTCGTCTATCAGCGTTCTCTACCGATGTTTTTCTGTTTTCACGTTGCATCCTGCACCCGGTTACAGCACGTTTTTATCACATGCATCACTCCATTGTTGTCGACCAGAATTTCGTGCACGCGTTCGCGTTTCCCGTTAACGAAGACGCGCGATTCTCCTCCTCCACGGGTTCACGACGGACCGAAAACGCGTCATTCCTTCGAAAAGAAATCGATCCAATGCCTGTGCTATAAATCTCATACCGAGCTTTCCTTCGAACGCTCTCACTACCCTCCACAAAGTCGAACCCCAGCCGAGCACCGAGACGGTAATTCTCGGTAATTAATAATCTGCAATAAGTAATAATCGAGCCGGTAATCCGCAGGCCGGTGCGCCGCGACAAGCAGCGTTCTTAATTCTAGATAATTAACGTAAAGACAAACAAGAAGGATTAACCGAACCTTCTGCGTCTTCCTTTATTTTTCTACCATTCCTCATTATCGTCTTCTTCTTCCGTCTTTCCGACAATTTCCTTTGCTTTTAATCCAACTTTTCTTCTTCTGTCTGTCTCTCTTGGTTTGCACTTGTTACGAGAGCTGCTAGATCTTCCAATAATTATTTAATTTTTTCCTGAGAAAGCGATCCTCCGAGAAAAGTATTCGATTTCGCCTCTTCTCGTGGAAAAATTCTCGCAAGCCACGAACTCGGTAGCGCCGAGTACGGAATCTAATAATAAGCGCGGTAGACGATGAAATCGTTGCTCGCGAACTACGTGAATTCATAGAAGACAGGCAAGAGGGGAGGGAAGGGAAAAGTAAGGAGGAAGTCGAACGAAAGCGCCTGTGGCTAGGATCGCCGATTCCTCTCCTCGTGCAGCTCGATATGGATGCAAGTCATCTCGGGGTCGGCATTGTATCGTAACGGCGCCAGGCTCCCGTTCCCTGACTCCTTGTCTTTCTTCTGTTCGTGCCACCGATTATCCACGATATTTCCATTTATCGGTTCCTACACTTTTATCCATCCAGTTGTAAGATCACAGGATCTCGGCCGACTTGCTTTTTGGAACGCCATTGATGACGCTGAACGATTTCTTATCTGAAATATGCGCGTACGATCTGGAAATTCCGCTCGTTACAAATGCGCGCATAACATCGCTTCAAGCGAAACAATACGAATTCTTTCGTCGCATTTAAATGCAATATACGCGTCATGTGAAATATTATTACGTATCGACTTTGTTGCACTATATATAGAACGGAGTCGTTTATACATACAATAAAATAGCGACCATAGAAGAGAAATCAAGGAGATGGTAAATGGGCGTGACGCGGTATTAATTGCTGTTACGAAGGCAAGTAACGAAAGAAATGTTTCATTTAACTTAAAATAGCTTAATTAAAAATAGGTTTAATGGGAAGGGGAAAGAAACATGAATGGCGGGAGAGCGAAAGGGAAAGAATCAGTGGAACTATTTCGAAGGAAGCGAACGAGGAATCGCGTATCGTCTGGTGTCAAATCGAGGCGATAGCAGCAAGTTCGATGATCGGTAATACGATGAGAATTAAATTGTCTTTAATGGACTCTAGTGGTAAATATAGAGGAATTTCAGGAGCGACACGATTATGCGTCTATACGTTTGTAAAAGCAATGTTTATAATTACACGGATGCCGGAAAGACGTAGCAAATTAATTGCATAAAACGACTGAAAGAGCCATTTCGTTTCCCTTCCGTTGGATTAAATCGTTCGCTTTAAACCGTGGACACGAGAATTCCATAAATGGAAGGTATAACTCCTGTTCTACTCTCGACTTTTTTATCGGGTCAGTGAGTTTGTTGGAACTTGGTGTTCTTAGAGCGATGCGAGTTACGCCTCCTACATAAATATGTATTTGCCATGTGCGCGTAGCCGAGCTTATATCTTGCATCAGTGTGTGTACAGTAGGGTTGTTCGGTTCGAGTAAACAACCACGAGGCGTCTTTTTCTCCGTGAAACTAGGCAAACCTTTGGCCCCGCGACTTTTCGCTCCACCATCTTCTTTCCAATCGGGGCACAAAGGGGTTTCGAGTATCGTCCAAATCGCAACATCGACACCGACCATCTGTTTCGCGCAACCCGTTACTTTTCCACATTGTTCGCGCCAGCATAAATCATAGCGCAACACGGGCCGATGGAATATTTAGCGCCAGATCGCCGGCTTCTATCAACGTTTCCCGATGTTATCGCGATTACGTAGATCGTATCGGTGGTAGCTCGACGAAAAGTGGACGAACGTTCGGGTGATCGATCGAGGGTGCGATCTTGCGGACGCCTCGATCGCAAAGGACGATGTTCGTGGAACCAGCTGGCCTGGAACGTTACGGCAGCTTGTCGGTAATGTCTCGAGGTTTCGGCGAATGGAAGAAGAGACGAAGAACGTAGAATTCGCAGTTAGACGGAAATCGATCGTTTTGTAGGAACTGGTGACCCACATTAAAACAGCTGACTACAAGCAGACCCTTGGGTATCTCGCTGTTTCCCCTGGTCCTCCACCCTCGTCGTATCAACGAGGCCTACCCTTCTAGTCGACCCTTTCCTAAAAGACAACCTCCTACTGTCGCGACGTTCCTCTCGACATTTTTGTCGTACTTAACACTCGACCCTCTGCTTCTTCAGTGCCAAGATTTATCTAGCTTGAAACCTTTTACCTTCGTACGCTACGACTCTTCGAAACGGAGAGAAAATAATCCAGGCAACAACGTGGCCTGCGACCGCTACTGCGTACATTTGTACGGGGGATACCTTCCCTTTGGTCGGTTTTGTAATTGCACCGATTATCTGGCGGATTGAAACGGTGCTGCGTACGAGTAGAAAAGGTGGCCGGTTGGATAAGGCGGAGCGAGGGGTGGCGTTGCTGGCCGAGACAGGAGGAAGGCTGCCAAGGGGTGGTATAGAAAGAGGGAATGGGTGTGAGTCGCAACGGTACTCGGTAATTTCGAGTGATTCGTGGACGACGTCAGCGAGCATATCGCACCCCTTTCTCGAGAGGGGTTTCGTGCGCACGGCAGGCCACTCGAACTTGTTACACACGGTAATTAAACGACGCACGAGACCTCCCTGGTAGACGTTCGTTCGGTATTTTAAGCTACTGTTACAACGAACCATACAAGAATTCCCCGTTATCGTCGACCATGAAATATATTCTCGTATAGAGAGAATACCACGTGAGGGATTCGCGCGATACTACGACCGATATCCGATCAGCCAACGAACCAGGATCCTCGTTCATCGTGAGACAGAAATTCCATTTCCAATCGAAAAACAGGAGTAAATCCGCGTATACGAGCAGAGATGCCTTCGAGACTGGAATCGAAGGGTCGAGAAATTGTCGAGAAGCAATCGGAATTTCCATAGCGCACGGCGGTTTCTCGGCCGTCTAGCTCGAAGCTACTCATTCGGAGCAACGTTTGAGCCGGTAACATCTCGACGGACAACTGTAATCTAGTAATCTGGTAGCAGGCAGAGAGGATAGTCGGCCCTATAATCGGCACGGTTTCGCGTAGTACGTACCGCACGCTGGGATTCGCGACTCGCGGATGGAAGGATCATGTCCGTGCGGATCGGTCCCTGCCCCTTCGGGTCTCTATCTCCACTCGTAGTCGGCGGGTTTGTTTGCCAGTTACCGAGGCGAAATCGCTACCAATCGAGGCCGTTTGCTTGGCTCGCGTGCCGTCGAGTTTGGCGTAACGTCGCGCGTCAATCAACGCTAGCCCTCTCACGGACTCCCACGAGTAACGATCCCTGTACTCGACGTTGGCCCGATCTTCCGTACATGGACGCCCGTCGTGATAGGCCCCGACATACGTACAGCTTTTGAAGGGAAGCCTCGTCTCGAGTCGACACACAGTCTGCGAGTGCAAGTTGAACTCGAAGTCGGAGTCGTAGTTAGAGTCGAAGTCGGCGTTTGCCGGCTCGTCAGACACCGTCTGGAGGAACCATCTTTACACGCGTGCGGTCAGCTCGCGTGTTGCACGCACGCCTCCGTTTCTCGTTCCGCCTCCTCTTCTTCTCTATTCTCGATGCTTTCTTCGCGCAAATCTAACTTCGTTCCATCTATGTCTGCTCGGTTTTTCGTCGCACGAATCGATCACGATTTTGATATTCGAACGCGTAAGATATCGATCGACGTTGAATCACTGCGAATCTCGCGAATTTCGAGCAATCTACCTTTTCGCAAGAGGTTACGATACTCGCGCGGAACGGAGATCCCGACACGGCTATTCTATGATACGAGCAATCGAGATAATCGCCAGCGATGTGTAATTATATCATTGTGCCAAATTACCCGGCGGCGTTCACGGTCGTCGTTACGGTTGCGGACCCCCGAAGAACGAGGCTACGAGGTGTTATTAAATGCCGACGTTGATACATCTAGTGCCGGTTCGCAACGGCACGGGATATGTCTCGTATCGACGGCAACGTCCTTATTTTCTTACTCGAGCCGAAGGGAAAATGAGTCTGAGAGAATCGTCCAACTATACGAAACTTCAGTAAAACATCGAGCTGTAATGACAAAATCCCTGTACAAAATATTCGTTCAGCATTCAAGTTAAAGAATAGCGCATGTAATAAAAAATAAAAGTTCGATGATCGCAGTTATTGGATTATTTACCGATTGCCAGGCGTCTGTTACGAGAGGTGCGATCGGCAGTGGGCATAGACGTGTAATTACGAAGGGTTCGAGTTCTCGATGCGGTCCGCTATTTATCAACGTCGCTCATTACCGCGTCCCCGAGCTCTCTTCCGTTTAACCGAAAGAAATTGCAGCCGATCTACGTTCGAGGTCGTCCGAATTTCGCATCGCGAAATATCACGTCCAATTCAAGATTTCACGGTGCTCCGTTCCCGAACCTGGAATACGTCTCCATAAACGTTCCGTTCGATCGACGTTTCGAGCGAAATCTCAGTGATGTACGCGTACACGTAGGTACGTACCGCGACCCTTGAATTATGGATGAACGGCGTTTGGTACGTAAAGAATATCGTTGTTTCGACCGCAAGTATATAACAACTCGGGGACAGGCGAGAACAAGAAAGAGAGCGATGGAACGAGAGAGATCCTTACGGCGATCGCTATCGGCTGACACGAGCCATAAAGTACATTTTAATTCGAGCGCAGTGCGATAGATAAAGCACGAACGGGCTAGGTGAACCGCGTATGTAAGCCCACGGATCGCACGTACGGACAATCAGACTTGCAAAAGCGGAACTTAATTGGCCTCTTAACCGCGCGGGACGATGATTAATTGGCGCGGAACCGGCCACGAGACTTCAGGCACGAACTCTTCTTATCCGATTCTCGCGACGACTTGGCCGAATCTTCGCGAGATAACCGGGTCGATGCGAGTCGTTGGAAACGAACGCGAACGCCTGTCCGTAATCGTGCATTAAATCGCCGTGAACTATCTGCAGGAGAGAGCGATCAAGTAAAATACCGAGGCGCGCGACTCGTATGCTCTCTATACAGTCTCCGAGTCTCGGTCCATTCTCTGTTCTACGTTTGCTCGAACGATTTCCACTAGGCTGTGGACAAAGGGGCAAGGCAGTGCCTACTCGGTCGATCGTTTTCTACCACGATAATTCCTGAAAATTTCTACCTTTCGACGCGGCTGGCAAACCGAACCTTCGATACTTACGATGTTACGCGAGAAGGAAAAAGCAGTCCTCGAGCGGTTTCATCGGCGTCCTTGGCTTTATTCGTATTCGCGCCGACGATTCTTCTCCGGTCGTCCGTTGTGAAACTACCTCGTGGAAAAAAGCTCGTAACCAGACCGAACGAGAACGACGCCTTCCTTCACCTCGAGATACTCGCTCTCTCGTTTCTCGACGTTCTTTCGCGTTTTCGTCCACTGTCGCGTCGAAAAACCCTCGTTTCGGTTAATCGTTGGCTATGCTAGGAGAAACCGAACAACGGAAAACAAAACGAAAAACGAAAACAAGCGGCGGCAACGAAACGACGGAAACCACGTCAAGGGCTAAGACGACGACGAGGGCACGCGTATTCTTGCTTCCTTAGAGAGTTCGCAAACGAGCTGCCGTTAATGAGGCGATATTTCAGTTTTTGAATAACTGACCTAGCCTGGACCAGACACACGTCGAACCGGTTTCAACAAGAGTCTCAGCTCTGTCTACCAGTAGAAACATATGTCCCGGCAACCTTCTTTCCCCTTTTGCCCATTCATTTTGCGCCGCTTCTTCCCAATTTTATCGGCCAAGAGAGAACCATTTACGGTTCCTACACCTCGTTTCCGTTTCCATCGTCGTTGTGTTCGAATATTTCACGTTCTCGATCAACGTGTCGACGTCTATCTCTCAATTAGTTGCTTCGTTGTGTCATCGGAGTGGGAATCGATGGACTGGGGATGAAAGTCGCGATCCAGCGATGAAAGATGGGAGAATTGTGGGCATAAGAGGAGGAGTAGAAACGGAGATCTGGGGATGGGGAAGAGATACAACAAGAGGATCGAATACATCGACGAATCGAAATGAAAACCAAACAAGTCCCCTCCTCCCTTGGCTCGCGTCTATTCGTTTCTCGCTAATAATTGATAGAATAAATTAAATCATTTGTCTTGGCGGGAAATTAAAAAGGTAATTTATATACGGCGAGGGTCGGGGCGTACCTGGCCGAGTCCGAGGACTGAGAGCGCGAGAGAGAATGTGGCGAGACGAGAGACAGAGAGACGACTACGTACACCTACACGCGCTGACTTGTTTTCTACCGAGGAATTGGACACGAAGAACGTGTGGAAACGGGTCCCAGGATGCATCGGAACATCGTGCACGGGATTACCACCGTGTGGACGACGGAAGGGACGAAACGAACGATGAACCTTTCCACGGAGGAAAGACCCGAGGATGGAAGGGATTGAGAACAGAGACGCAAGGGGGTGAGACGCGAAGAAGAAACGAAATGTACGCGCGGCGCGGTGGCTCGTTTTGTTTTTGGTCCGTCTTTCGATTTATTCCACGCTGATGAATCAGGTGTGGCGCTCGCCTTCTCCGTCTCTCTTTTACCTTCAACGTGGAGCGCGGGGTCGAGATTACTTTTGTGGGCGGGACGCTTTCTGTCAGTGCCTCCGAGGGTATATTCAGGTATAGAAACTCTTCTCGTACGTTCCACTCGGCCGTGCATACCTTCTGCTCCCGTGACTCGTTCAGGGACCCGGAGCGCACACGTTCCCTCTTTCGTTCTTCTCGGACGTTCCGCCCGTTTAAATTGGAACACGAAACGCAAACGTCTGGCGACAAGCAGCGACGCTGCGCCGTCGAGCGTCTCCGTCGTTCACGGCGCCGGCAAACCTCGATGCGCGGCTCTCCCACGTGTTTGAAATCGCGATAAATATCAGGCAGGACGATCGGAAACGATGTTTTGACAGATGAAGCGGCGCGTCGCGTGACGGGGACCCACAGCTCCTCCCGGACTACTCGTAATCACGGCCATACTTTCGCCATGACGAGAACCGACCAGTTCCCGATCGACTTGCACCAACATCCCAGGCGCCACTAACGATATTGGCTTAGCCGTTTCGTTCCTCGGATCATAACCGATAAATAACACCGTGTTCTAGATACGCGTTCATTGCGTTCGCATCGCCCAAACGGAGAGCAACTCGGTAGCTTCGGCAACTTAATGTGAAACGAGCGAAGAATAGACGGCAAAGGAGGGAGTGACATGGAGGGAGGTTAGTCTGGCGGGCTAGCCATTCTCTTGTAGTTGCTTGAAAAAACAGAACGCACCGATGATTTCCTAGTTTCTCGAATTTCCCGGTCGTGCTTCTTTTCTTTTAAATCGAAATTGAAACGGGGAATCGAATTGGAAAACCTGGCGCTTCGATGATTCTCCGAGAAAAGGCCGTGTCCATGGTCGGTGGTTGAAACAAACAGCGGAGAGCGAAGGGAATCGGAAAGCGGAGAAGAGAAAGAAGAAACAAAGCTCGGTCTCTCGGCGGCAGCGACGGACGATTTGTTCGCGCCGCGGGAGTTCGACTTAACGAAAATAAGCGAACTTCTCACATAACTCACTGGGGACTTGGCTCTGGGGCCTGGTATACCCTCCGTCTTCGCGTTAAACGAACCAACAAACGAATACAAATAGAAATCATTAATGGTTTTGTTTCATGGGCTTAGGCTCTCCGAGAAGAGCACGATAATGATTCGTTAATGATTCCTCGGGTTTGCTGGTCTCGGATGGAAGTTCGGTTTCTCCTTGGTATGGGAACGTTCTTTTTATTCGTTCAGCCCATATCGGTGCAACGCGTTTCGATGGAACGAACGAGATTTCACGCGGGACTGGTAAACGATTCGTTGAAACAGAGGAACAGCAGGAGCGATTTAGAAAGGAAATCGGCAGGTAGCCGATTCATCGTGCGGTGATTTCCACGTTTGCTCAATCGTGGCTCCGTTCGAATCTCTGAACACAATCGGACAGAAAAAAAGGAACGGGGAAAGTAAAGAAGGTCGATATTTAACGCGTGACATCGAACGAACGTGGTCGGTTTTACGTACGGCGGGGTTTTCCCACTGGAAGGCTAAAGCGGGAAAGCGGCATCGTATCGATCAATGACACGAGCGTTTCGAACAATGCAACCCCGTTTCTCTATTACGGTCATCAGTCATTCGGTATAAATATTAAATTCGCTAAAAAACTGGTCGGCGTTGGGGTCGAAGTTGCATCGTCAGCCGAGTATACAATAGGCGGGGCCAGCTGATCGACATCGTCGATCGAAGGGTCCCGATCACGGGAGGATCTCTGCGTTCCTAGAATCGATTCCGTGCGATTCTCTGTTGGTCGCGTCGCCTCGATACGCTGGACTTCTTCGACGGCGTATGGGCGCGTATAGGCCTCTGCCGATTTCGTTCTTCCATTCAACATTGCGTCGTGGCAACAGCTTTTTTGTTTCTGTTCCATCTTAAACATCTGCCTCTCCCCATGGATCTCCCCAACGAAAAGCAGATTCTTCTGGCTGCTTCGTTCTGCGCCGCGCGTTCCTTCGTTCTTGATCGACAATGAGCGAGGTATCGTGGCTGCGTTTTTCCTTCGACGAGCAGCCGATGACCAAAGACGGGCCTCATTGTCGCCGTAACGGGGAACAAAACTAATTTCGCCAAAGAGGTCTTTGCCAAAGGGAGGTATTGTGGGTCCGGAGAAACGGCCGTTTAGCGCTCGATAATGAAGCGTATCTCGGCTCGGACAGGAAGATCGAGCGCGTCCGCGCTGTGCACACTCTTCTCGAGTGCAGGTTCGAGGGCACTCGAGTCGGAGAATCGAACCGAGGACCAGTCGAGAAGAAACGCACCGGTCCCCTTCTATCCATGGACAATGCGTTTGATCATTGTAACGCGTCGCAATTACGTGGTCGCGAGCACGGATCAAAAGAGAAGAATTTATCGGCACGAGAGAGAGAGAGAGAGAGAGACCGCGTACTTCGTTTCGTTTCTTCTCTCACGGCCTCTACAGCTCTTTATTTTCCCTTTGATCCTCTCTCGTACTCGGTAGAGGATGGTTCCTCCCGTGACGGAAAGGAAAACAGGAAGCCAGATGGAGGATCGAAGCGCGTTAGCGTCTAACACGTTGGCGGTAGTCGGCGAATAATCGCTTTTGCAGGTATACGCGAGCACAATGAGACTCGGCATTAATTAACGAGGAAATTAGCATTGCCGGGGTTAGCGAACGGCAGTGATTACGTTTTAATGATACTAACCATCAGTGCGGTAGTAACAGTAGCAGGCGGCAGACACCAGATAACTACGCGACTACGATTCCTCGGGTTGTTGGCTCCATGTCGAGCAACTCGGATCTATCTAACATCTACTCCTATTTTTCGCGCTCTACCTTCTTGTTTCGCTTTGCCTCTCCTCTTACCTCTACCTCTCTGAATCGTGCGATTCCTGCAATTACCACTTGCTCTTTTTTTCTTTCTTTCCTTTTACCTTTTGTTCTTTGCCTAGTTCCTTTCTTCGATAGCACAGAGAACTTGGTAAAACGTTGATATTCGTACGTCAGAAATTTTCCAGGCTATTTATTACGTTGGCAACTATGGGGTCGGTCGTGTCTTTTCGAAAATTCCTTTCGTAACGTCGAGAAGATCAGGAACGTTGCGAAAGATCAGGAGTACAGTCTGGCACGTGCGCGTCAGAAAAATGCGACACAAGAAGGCAGCGTCGAAAGGGATCGAATGGGACGAGTGGGGACGATACCGGACGAGAAAAATCACGCGCTATCAGCTGGATGGTCGAACAGAGAAATCTCGCGGTGTTCTTAATTAGCTTCCTTGGCTAAAGGGGAACGTAGTAGCGCGTCTCGCTTCGTGTTGCCTCGTGCGCTCATTAATATACGAGAACGCCAGCCGGGAATACGTTAACACCGCGTTAACGCGTACGCGGTTACACGCTCGAGTCTGTTCCTGTCTACCGAAAAATCGAGCCTCTTTCTTATACTTGGAACTTTTTTGCAATTTGCATGCCGGGTAATCGTTGATCGCTCGTCAGAACTATGATTGCACGTTGTTAGGCTTTTTATTTCCTGATTTGTAACGAGCCGAATGAAATGTTGAAGGAAATTGAAGCGCCACATAATTAACGGACACGTCACTCCGGCGTGGGTATACCTAGCCATTTCAGCTAAAATAGTCGGCAATCAGTGGAGATTGCCTATTGCTTCGTCGACTATTTAATTAAACCAGGTCATGGTGACTCGCGTTTTGTCCGCGTTCCTCCTCGACTCACCGTAATTCGGCAAATAAGTACAGAACGACCTTTTCCCTCGCGTTAACCTGTCTTGTATTTCCCCGATGCGATCGATGTTGGAATTGCTAAGGCGCCGTTTTTCCTCGATATCTATCTCGATTGCTTTGATTGTCATGGCACGAGAACAAACTGGAACGATCGTAAAACAGAGGAGGAACGGCAAACAAATTAAACAATGGACGCCGTGTTCGGATCTCACGGCAGAATAGTGTCGCTGAGGACCGTTACGCATGGTGTGCTCCCGATCGAGACTCCGATCCTGTTACTTCTCTGTTTTCCTCGCGCCTTCGTACACGTACAATTCGTTCCGCGTGTTTTTCAGGCCGCGAGATAATCGTCACCCGGTAATTAGCGATTACGCTGTCCCGCTCCCGTACACTTTGTCTCGGTTAGGCCGAGTACGGCACGGTCCAAGATTTTCCGCTCAAGCCGCAAGACGGAACGCGCAAGGAGTCATGCGTAACGAATCGCATGCTGGAAACCTGTTTGTCACCGTGTCGTAGAAGGATGCGTCCGCGGAGAAGGCCGGAACCGCGTGTCACGGATACACCACGCTTCGCATACATTATGTATGAGCGTCCTCTGCCTTCTCCACTTCCTCCTCCTCCTTTTCTCTCTCTCTCTTTCTCTCTCTCTATTTCTGCCTCGCCTTTTACCGGTCGTTGTCTATATTGCCAGCTCGTCTACCGGCTTACGCGTCGACCAATTTTCCATCGTCTTTCCGTGCGGACGCCTGTGTTCGATATTCCCGAAGCGGCTCGCGTACGCCCGCTTTAATCCGATAGTTGTTCCGCTCTTGCGTCCCCGGCACACGGAACTTCTCTTCTTTTTTTTTTACGGCTCATACCACGCTCCAGCGTACCTGAAAGATCGCGTCGCATAATCGCGCCGCGGGTGCCGTTCCGCATCCCTCTTGAACGAGAGGTGCCCAATTTCTCGCCCCCGTCGATCGCGCGACGGGTGGTAGATTCTTTGCTTCGCAACAAACGTTACCGCCACCGGCAAATGGTGGACAAAATGCACCCTAAATGTCCCATGAGCGTCTCTCATTCTCTCCCCGCTCTTCTTCTCCACGCTCTCCACCCCTAAGGTCTCTCGCCCTGCGAAATCGCTTACGCCCCGATTATCGCGGCAAATAGAGCCAGCCTGGATTTTACGCATCCCCGAATTATTTCAGACACGTTTGCACGACTAAAAGAGACGCGTCGAGCGTCGTTGCCCTTCTCCCCTTGTTTCCCTGTTTCCCGAGGAGAGCTCGTCGCGAAAACGATACGAACCCCCTTTTGCGCGTCATCCCGCCATACCTCGCCCTGCCTCTTTACCGATCCTAATAATCACGGTGCTCACAATTTTCAGGCTCTTGAGCTTTCTCGCGAGAGTCCGCATGCCGTTCTTTTCTTTGTTCGCTTCGGGAAACGAAATGGAAATGCAATAAAAAGTTGTAATCGAGCTGGGTCGCAGGCCGACGAAACGATATCCGTTTCACGGTGAAACGGGGAACGTACTAAGTCGACGTCGCTTTCCATCGCGAATTCTCATTACTCGAACCCGAGAAACGCTTCGCTCGCTTAAAAGAGATGGAATTTAAAGCGAGTTAAGCACCGTGGAGCGACGCTCGTTTCGTTTCCTAGTTTCCCGATTTCTTCCGCGTTACGTAACACGTTTCGAATTCCAGAATACACTCGCACATGAAACTGGTCGAGTCGAATCGGGTCCGCCGATTATTTAACGCGCTCGAATTAGAGGCTACATAGGAGAGACAGGCGTGAAATACTCGAAACGTTTGCCGCGTTTCATCGCGTCGACAATTGGAACGATAGGTTCGAAATACGTGGGGAACGCGTGATCGAACGTGGCCCGGTTCGCTCCCCGGATCGACACGTTCCTCGGCCTAGTAAGGACGTCGTTACGTTATAATGCGACGTTACGCCAACGAGCTGGCGTTTTCGTCGGGTTGTAATTTATTCGAGGCCACCCTGTAATTAGCGGGTAGCCCCAGAGCGTAATATCCCCACTCTGGTCGCGTTCTCTGGATTCCATTTATCACAAATCAGCAGCTGCCTCTGCAAACTCGTGGTTCGGCCTCTGCGTGGCAACCTCTGCTCCGCATCTCCCGTTGGTATTTACGCTTCCAAGTTGGAGACCACGGGACAGGATGACGCGTTCCGTTTTCATACCCGTTTTAATATTCCTCTCGTTTCCCTAAGATAGTTTCGCGTCAACTTTTCGGTTTTGAGGTCGTGGAAAATATGTCGCCCAGACCTCTCTGCTCGTCGCTGGCTGAAATCAAATGGGAGTAAATCGTCCGACGAATTCGGACGACGCTAGTCGGGCGCGCGACTATCGTCGGCGAAAGCAATCGAGCGAATGCCTCCAATTTCCTCTCCGTTCTTTTGTCCCCATTCGTTTCTCTGTTTCTCTCTTTGACGTGGTTGCAGAGGGCGCAACGCAGCAACAGGTGTCCGCGGGGACATTCGCAGAAACGCAGAGGGTGCGAGAGACGGTGGAACGGCGTAGAGGGTGAAGGCCAAAGGGTGGTTCGAGAGCAGGGCGAGAGAATTCCTCCTCTTTATTTATGAGCTTTTTTATTCGACTTGTTGAACGCCTTCCTGCTCTCTTTTTCCCTTTATCTCGCTTCATTTCCTGCTTTTCCCCGTTCTGTCTTCGTTTTATTCGCGTCCCTCGGTTCGCCTGCTAATTCCACGAAAGTCACAGCTCTGACTCAGTGTCATGGCAGTGAAAAAATCCTCCTCGTCGTTCGCTCCGGACATACAAGTACTCTGTAACAGTAGCCAGAGATATTTCAGGCTATGCTTCAGGTAGACGCCGCTGTAAAGAGACGTAAGGAGCGGATAGATACGATTTGGGCGTAATCCGTCAAAGAGTTCTTTCAACGTCCGTCGGAACGATTTATCTACAATCTCCATTAAAGTTCAGTTAACGCCCTCTTGCTTCTCTTCTTTCGCCTTTTCGTTCCTTTCTTCTCCTGCTCCCGCTGCTTTTTTTCTCTCTCGCGCAACCACTCGGCCGATCTGCTTCCGCGGCATCGGAGAAATCTCTCGCACCGTCTTTAGTCAGCGATCCGAATCCGACATTGAAACGGATCTCCCCTTTTTCTCTCGGCTTTTCGGATTCGTCCGGAGCTCCCGAGACCAGACCTGTGGAGGAAAAGTGTCAATTATCTTTGCGCTTCTGTTACTTCGGTCAAAGATCATCGGATCGGGCTTCCAAGTTTCTCGACTGTTTCGTCGCGTTTCACGCAACGAAAAGCCTCATTTTCCGTGGGCGATGGACCGTTTTAACACCGACTAACCTCTGGACGCTATTCTTTCCCTCTCTTTTTCATTTTGGTCGTTTCGATCGATCCCACGACAAGTTTTTCGACACGAAAGCGCAGCCACTAGCGCAATTGGTGCAACGTCCGAGCGATCCTTTTCGAGATAGCAAAGAAGCGCGCGTTCGCGCATATCGTGTAATGTTACGTTCATTAAAGATGGACGAGGCTACGTATATGTACGTAGCTCTGAGTTGGGGATACGTTTCTCACAACCCTTCGGTCTTACGTTAGACGTAAGCCCCCTCGAAAGCCCCATCGTCTCCCCTTTCTCTTCACCGCCGTACTCGTTCTGCGTCACCCTTTCTACCCGCCTACTCGGAAAGGTATCGAGTTACTCCCAACATAATTCCGTTAATTATGATTTCGTAGGACGATTTTCCCTCGGAGCTCGAACTCGCGTTCCTACGAGTTTCACGTCTGTTCCGTGAAATTCTTGTTTCACGCTGCTATGGAGATCAGGGACGGCCGATCTCGAACGTGTTCACGTCTATGGAGCTTCTATGGTCGAACGTTCTATCGTCTACGTTCTTCGTAACAAAATGGACCGCCCCTTCCGTTATTCTCGTCGAAAGAACCGATTCTCGTACTCCGAAGGGTGAAACGCGAGGCACAAAGTCTGCCCGACGCGAGGTGATACCAATAAGACGGTAGGTGGTAGCAATTTAAACCTCATAAATGCAAAATCGCGCGATGATTGCATTCATAAAGGTCGGGGCGCGTAGGCAGAGGCGAACGTTTTCTCGGTCTCCGCTGCTGGCATCTAGCGCGCGGAGGTAATTTACATTGATATTTATGCCGTGTCATAACCGGGGCTTCGCCGCTCGCCACGGAACGGATTGGTATCGCTAATCCCCCGTCGTGCCGGGGGGTTGTTTTAATTGAAATCTTACTCGCTACCTCGACTCGCCTCGACGATTCGCGTCGGGGATAAGAAGGGAAGGACGCATGTTGCTCGTATTCGCGGTACACCAAGGGGTTAACGAGGGAACGTTACACGTGTCTCGGGGTTCTTCGCGGTACTTCTTCGGCTGAAATATCCGTGAACTTACGAAACATCCCATTTCGTCCGTTAATGGAAATCAAAGAAAGGGGACAAATCTTATTGTCGCGGTGTCGAGAGGAATCCCTTGGGTGGCACTAAGAATCGACGTACGATGAATCTCGGATAGGCGTACGCAGGCGCGTACATACGTAATTCACGATGCTCCCGGCTAATATTATTCTGCTTGGGGTTGCTCCGACCGGCTGCGCGTTTTTCGGAACGACGAAAGTTGCGTAATTTCGCGAGATCGTCGCGCGAGCCGAAATGTCAACCGCGAGACCACTAAAACGAGAGAAACTTTTAATTTGTTCATTTCGCCGGGCTCAAAGGGTCGGCGAATGAGGCTTATTAAAATTTATACGATCCCTCAGCCTCTTTCTGCCACCTTATCTCACTCCCCTTTCTCTTCGTCCTTTTCTACCCTTTCCCGCCTGTACGGAACAACACGAGATTTTTTCTCCTTTTACGATACCACCGTTAAACGTTTTCATTTCGCTTGTTAGGCTGTACGAGCGTACGAAACCAACCGTAACATCGGAGAATCCGAGCTTTACCTTCAAGAAACATTTTGATTGTTAATCCGCTGTCTCCGTGGATATTACACGGCAAGAGAAAAAAGATTGCGAGGGGGAAGTACAAGACCGTGGTTTGTTCTCGAAACGAGAGGCGTTCGCCCTTTAATCCTTGAGACAATAGCCAGACGCCCAGTAAGAAAGAGAGAGAGGAAGCTTCTCCCTTGGCAAAGGGTTGCAAGTTCGCATCGACCCCCGAGGTCCGTCTCATCCGTCGTTCTCTTCTTTCTCCCCCGCCACTCTTCCCGGGCGTGCTAATATTTTTCGAAGGGTTGAAATCTAATTTTTTTCAACCCCCGACAAAATTCTCGGCCGCGGTTCACGTTCGTTTTCCTCCTGCTTGATGCGCCGTCTCGTCTTACCCCGTTCCGCACCAGCAGGGAAGATGAGTCGACGAAGGAGGGAGTAGCTTCGCTCCCAATAGACATAATAAAAACGCCATCTGAAATATGCATCCCTTAATAAAACTGTCCAATTAGGCGAAAATGGAATTAAGTATTTAGGGGGTGTCGGAGAAGACTTTTCCGCTGGGTTCTCAGGTGCTCCCGGAAACCCTTTTACGAAAAGATTAGGTTCTTAGACCTTCCCTTTGACCGCTTGACGAAGAAACGAACCGTCGGAGAGGGTTGGGAGGAGGGTTGGAGAATGGTGGGCAAGAAAAAGAAGGAAAGAAGAAGGTCTACTAACCGAAAGGAGCAAGGAGGAGGACGCGATGGAAGGGGATCGCGCCAGGTTCGCCGTCGGACGGGACTTGAATTATTTATGGAAACGAAATTCTTTCGTCGCTTTTCCTCGTGTTTCTGTCCACGACTTCGATTTATCGTCGCAGTTTTCTTTGCTTTATTCGTTGCAGGCACGTCGACTAATTTGTCCGGTGATGCGGCGGTGTTCGCGGTGAGACGCTTCGCAACTGCGAAACGACCGGGTTCCGCTCGACTTTCGGGAAGGATCTCGAGGTTGGTCGTACGTCCGGGATTCGGCGTGTATTCGTTTCGATCCATCTGCGAGAGCGAGAGCCGCGCGAAAGTACAAGGGGCAAGATCGATGGAGTGGCGGGTCCGAGGGCTCGTGGCAGGGACAGCTTGGTCATTTATAAAATTAAATCCCTCGAATATTTCAGTCGTACAAATCCCTGGGTTGGCAACGGCGGAAGGGCTGGCAGTCAGGCAATCGTAAAAATTCCACGAGGTCTGGACGCATTGGAAATCCGCGTAATTAACCGAAGGAATTCCAGGGTATACGCCGGGGGGTCGATTAAAAACGCGAGCAACGCCTACAATGAAACGGGAGGGAAGTTCTTTCTCGCTCGTGCCGCCACGTGTACTTCCTCCGTGCGCCCCACTCTTTCCTCGGCTTCTTCATTTTTTTCGCGTTTCCACCTTTCGTTCGAATGGTTCCGCAACGATGCGCGTTCCCCGATGCTGGATCCCCGGTTGGAAAATATTTTCAATCCCGATTTGTAGTCGAGTGGTCGATCGACCAAAATCCTGCCTAACGTTTCTCTCGTTTCTCCGCGCTTTGCCTTCATTTCCATCCGATCGTTTCTGGTCGTTACGATCTACACGATCCCGCCCTCGCGATTTCCCAGCCCAATAGCCGAAGTTTACTAGTATACGTAGACTGGAAGGACACGTTTGTAATATATACGACAGAACACGATCTCGATGGAACGTTGCCCATTAATTTCAGGCTACAGGATAGTTCTGCAGGTGTGCGTAATTAATACTAATCATTGACATACTATCTGCGTGTCCGTGGAACCGCGAAGAAAACGCACCAGCGACGAAGAAGAGCAACGACGCGACCAAAGAAAGAGGGTTCGGAAACGGTGTTGTGTCCGTGGCGTGGCGTGGCGAGAACGAATCTAACGTCGTTGCTGGGTAAATTTATACGACTAATACACGGGACTCGGGGGTCTTAATATCCAACGGGCGTACGATGAAAGCAGGCGAGTTTAAAAAGTGCAATATCACGGAATACATAAATGCGAGATGAGGCGATTTGAATGAAAACCAAATAAATTTCGCCAGCGACTCGTTCTCTGCCCGTCCGTGTATCCAATTTCGCTTTCGCGCTGGTTTCATTTATTTTATCCCGGCCGTCACGCGTCTTCTTTTTCCACCAAGATTTCCTCCGTCTTAATTGCCGCGTACAAGCGCGCTAACCCATATCTCCGCGAGCTGAGCTAGCGGACTTCGATAGCGGCCACGAGCCGGAAACGAAACGACGTTCCGATCCTCGCGGCGGAGGTCGTTAACGCGATTCTTCCTCTCTTCTTTTTCTTCTTCTTCTTTCCCTTTTTCTGTCTTTCTTTGCAGCGCGAGTCATCTCCATGCGCTGGCCGCGTACGCCAGACGTGTGCGCGGACCGAGGCTGACGTCTCAAAGGTAGGAAAGAGGGAGGAGGGCCAGAGAGCATTTCGTTGGATTCGCAAGATTCCGCGTTACGTTCGTCGAACCCCTCTGGGATCGCGCGAGCGTGCTACTTTCGATGGATGCTCACTCGATACGACGAGATACGAGTATTGCGGGGATCGAGATAAAAGAACCGAGTGGGTAGAACGTGACGAGACAATGGATCACCGGTCCACTAGCCATAATACAATCGCATCAGCATCTAGCCGTATTGTTTGCCTTGCTTTGATATCAGCCCGGAGCTCTCGATTCCTTTCCCGACGCTGGCACTCTCCTTCTTTCTCCCCGACGCCTCTCCCTCCTTCCTTCGTTCGATTGTCGACAGCCGACAGCTAAGAGAGCCGATATCCGACAGCTAGACTTCGTTCCCGTTCCTCTATCGCGTTCTCACCTACTCTAGTCCCCGCGATACTCTTTCAATCGACACGACGTTGGAACGTTTTCGAAATTTCACCCTGGCCTTGTTCGCGCTCTCGGTTCGTCAGCGATTTTTTTTTCCTCCCATTCGATCACACGACCGAGAAGGCGGGAGAAACGAACAGCGAGCAGCGAGCAGATAGCGATAATAACGGCACAGAGGTGTCGCGGCGGAAATTCGCAAGAAAGAAGCGCAACGAAATGGAAAGGGAGAAGCAGTTAGTTAACTCGAGTTCTCGCCGAGTTCGTATAGATAATAAGCCATGATAAATTCGTAACGTAACCGTGCAAGTATCCGCGATGTGGGCGGGCCGGCTTCGGGACTGGCGCGGAAGAAGTACGGACCGTGGTTCGATTTAAAAAGACTGTCTGTCGTAAATAGTCTTAGTCGCATTTACCTTCGATTCGCGTATACTTTCGTTTTTCTTCCACCGACGGGAAGCGAGTCGATCAAGGTCAATCTCTCGAGACACTCGATACTCGCCAGAACGAGTTTATCGAACCCATTTGTGCGAGACAAGGATCGGTGATCGATATCGCGCACTCCATTTTTCATATTTCATCGAACGATCGATCGATCGATTCGGCGGCGAATTTGATTTGCCCCGGAGCGACCAAATTTTCAAGAAAATTAGGGGAGTTGGAAGAGATCAAACGACCGAAGAAAGGCTCGTTTCTCACGGTAGGCTGCTTCCTATCGCGGTTGCCTTGCGACTTCGCGATCGACTCTCTTTCTCCTTCTCTGCCCGTCTCTCTACGTACGTTCCACTCCCTTTGGATCGAAAAGGAACAGCTCCGTCAGAGATTAAACGATAGAATTCCGTGGCTCCCTTCCAGCGACGTTTTCGCGAGATCGCTGGTGGCTCTCGACAAATTAGTACAAT